>NC_051226.1:5893768-5928768 GCF_015220715.1 Pygocentrus nattereri
AAAAACGGCTGCTACAGGGCATCAAACCACATGTTGTGAATCATGGAACATCCACTAAAATATGGAATTTAATCAATTTAGATTTTCAGAGTGACCTCAGAATAAAGTCGGTCACACCAGTGACGTCAGCTAAAAGCTTCAGATCATGAGCTGAATGAGAGAATCTCTGAGAACTGAAAGACACAGCGGACTCACCATGAGCTTCTCTTCATAGATCTTCAGAAAACAGGTCAAAGGGAGTTGAGTGATGTCATCAGTGTGACTTTTATTTCAAAATAAGAGTTTTTTGTTACGCGGTAACACCAGTGACACGACTCCTGCGGACCTTTCATTATATATTTTATAATGTTTATTTGGCATCTGTTCTCTTTATGCCATTTAATTCATATATTTTATAGTCATGTAGAGATTATTGTAGTTATAATTGCAGAAAAAATGTTTTTACCTGAAAATATGGCCTCAGGGTTCACACACGACCGTGAGGATGAGATCTTCTGTGATGTTTGGAGTTCTATATGATTTTTTTTGTAAACACCAATATTGCTAAATTGAGGCTCGAGAAGGTGTAACTGTTAAAATAAGTTACGTAAAAATGACAAAAATGGAGGTACAAGATTTAGTCCTGACAATAGTGATACACACTCACCGGCCACTTTATTAGGTACAGCTGTTCAGTTGCTTGTTAACACAAATAGCTAATCAGCCAATCACACGGCCACAACTCACTGCATTTAGGCATGTAGAGGTGGTCAAGACAACCTGCTGAAGTGCAGACCGAGCATCAGAACGGGGAAGAAAGGGGATTTAAGGGACTCTGAACGTGACGTGGTTGTTGGTGCCAGGCGGGCTGGTCTGAGTATTTCAGAAACTGCTGATCTACTGGGATTTTCACACACAACCATCTCTAGGGTTTACAGAGAACGGTCCGAAAAAGAGGAAATATCCAGTGAGCGGTCAGTTGTGTGGACGAAAATGCCTTGTTGATGTGAGAGGTCAGAGGAGAATGGGCAGACTGGTTCCAGATGATAGAAAGGCAACAGGAACTCAAATAACCAACCAACATCTCTGAGGAACGTTTCCAACACCTTGTTGAAAGTGTGACATGAAGAATTAAGGCAGTTCTGAAGGCAAAAGGGGGTCCAACCTTTTAGTAGCAAGGTGTTCGTAATAAAGTGGCCGGTGAGTGTGTGTGTGTGTGTATATATATATAAATAATATATGTATATATATATTCATTGGCGGGATTGATCTTCCACATCCTTGCAGTAAAGCGGAGAAGTGAAGACACAATACCAGCCAATCAGGGCGCAGGAGGCGGGGCCTGTCGGAGTACGGGTGGGAGAAAAAAACTCACCAGTGCGGTGGTCTTGCTGCAGAAGTGGGACGATCCGTTTCCACAATAGGAGCTCAGACAGATCCTCGGCCTGGAAATGTAGACGTTACACAGGGTTCATACCGAGGAGCGTCTCAGGATGAACTGAACCGTCTTCAGGCTCTGCGAGGGGAGCTACAGCGCTTCTGCCTTGGAGCTGGAGTCGTGGGGAGTCCGTGGAGTTTGGGAGTTTGGAAGGTGAGCCGAGAAAAGAGCAGCGTTTTAATTCCTCAAGCTCTCATGCTGCGGTCGCTCAGAGTGCTTTACAGTCACTTAGAAAGGAAAGGAGAACAGAAATGAAACATGATTAAAACAACAGATTTCTAAGAGATAATCGTTCAAATAAAAATCTAATTAGGAATTCAGTGTGGATTACCAAAAATCGAATTAAAAAACCAGGATAATAAAGTGCCCTTCCAGGGGAGAAGGGCTAGAAAAGCTGACAGTGCTTTCAGCTCTGCTTCTCCATGGTTAGTCTTTACCTCCAGCAGGACTGACTCAACGTGGAACAGATGTTTTCAGTCTATTTTCAGGATATTTTTAAAAGTATGTTAACCTGGATGGTCTAAAATGCAGATACTACTTAATAGATTACTAACAAAACTTCTACAGTCCACTACTTTTGCAGGACCAGAGCATAATTCATATAACAGCATTCTTAATGCATCTGCATGTATGATAAATGGGTTGTACACGTTTAAAAAGAGTACTTCGTTGCTCTGCACAGTTCAAATGGGTGTCCATGGAGATATGACTTCAGCTGATTTCCAGATTTTAGGATTTTTTTTTTTCCATGATCTGTGTAATGTTCTGCAGTGTTTCTCAGTCCTGTTCCTGAAGGCCCACTAACGCTTGAACTCTTGAAGCTAGAGCTGTTAAAGATCTAATTAGTTGGATCCGGTGTGTTGGGGGCAGGAAAAACTGTAAAAAGTGCAGGCGTCCAGGAACAGGGCTGGGAATCACTGGTGTACAGCAGAGGGATCCGTTAGAGATCCAGCCATAGAAACTACATGGATCGGTTTGAGCTTTAACAGTAACTCGAGTACATGGTCGTGTTCTTGAATGGTTCTCACCTGCGCTGAATCTGCCCATGTGTACGTCTCAGCAGTGAAAGTAAATTATTATTATTTGTTTTTTTGTTTTTTTATCAGGGAAAGATGTTCTTCTACCAACATCTTGGCTTGGATCACCTGCTCCTCAGTGACGATGGAGGGATGAAGATAGGAAGACTGTAAATCCCCTTAAAAAAAACCAAACACAACCAAGGTCACCCACCTGTGTCCAGGTACAGGAGCTTCTCACCCCCCCCTTTCCCTGTACTGCTGCTGCCCTCTGCTGGAGCAGCCGGAATACTGCAGCAATGATAAACACCAACATTTCCCTGCACTACAGTTTCATAGGAAAGCTGGACAATCGAAACGAAACCACCGGAGGCACCCTGGGACCAGAGAAGGTGGTATTTCTGGTTATATGTAGCTTCATAGTCCTGGAGAACATGATAGTTCTGATAGCAATATGGAAAAACCACAAATTCCACAACCGCATGTACTTTTTCATCGGCAACCTGGCTTTGTGCGACCTGCTGGCCGGAGTCGCTTATACGGTGAATCTCCTAATGTCAGGCGAGAGGACCCTACACCTGTCCCCGGTTGAGTGGTTCATCCGGGAGGGGAGCATGTTCGTGGCGTTGGGGGCTTCCATCTTCAGTTTGCTGGCAATAGCCATCGAGAGGCATCTCACCATGATTAAGATGAGGCCTTACGATGCCAACAAGAACTACAGGGTGTTTCTGCTCATAGGGACGTGCTGGTTGATAGCTATAGCTTTGGGAGCGTTGCCTATTCTAGGCTGGAACTGCCTGGGCAACCTGCCTGACTGCTCCACCATTCTCCCCCTCTATACAAAGAAATACGTGGCCTTCTGTATCAGCATCTTCATGGCTTTGTTGCTGGCTATCTCTGTGCTGTATGCTCGTATTTACATCCTGGTCAAGTCCAGCAGCCGCAAAGTGACGAAGCACAGCAACTCAGAACGCTCCATGGCCCTGCTTCGCACCGTCAGCATCGTTGTCGGGGTTTTTATAGCCTGCTGGACACCCATCTTCATCCTCCTCCTCACTGACGTGGCCTGCAAGCCTAGGCAGTGCAGCATCCTGCTCAAAGCTGACTGGTTCATCGCGCTGGCCGTGATGAACTCAGGCATGAACCCCATCATCTACACTCTGGCCAGCAGGGAGATGCGGCGGGCGTTTTTTGGGCTGGTGTGTGGCTGTTTCATGAAGGACCAGGAACCCAAACCGAACGGAGACGCCAGCCGGAGTAAGCTGAGCTCCAGCCAGAGTCAGAAACCAGCAGAAGAGCAGGATGAAAGCCCCAAAATCAACGTCACTCACACGTCAAAGCAGGAGCCGGTCAGCAGCCATGGAGGAGAGTGCTGAAAACCTGAGGTGAACTGGGTCTCATGGAAACCCAAGCTGACATTGAAGATCTTTGCGGTATCTTTTGCTGGGTCATAAATAGTCATGGAGGTGGGGTTCATCTCCTGGTGGAGGTGAAGATATCTTCCATGGGATCTCTTGGCTTTTTTGGGGCTTATGTCATAGAGCAGGGGTGTCCAGTTTTATCTGCAAAGGCCCAGAGTGGGTGCAAGTTTTGGTTCCAAATAAGGAGAGAACTTGTTCCAAAGCTCCTGCTTTGTTGCAAAGAAAACCTGCTGCCACACTGGGCCTTTCTGGATAAGACTGGACACCCCTGTCGTAGAAGAAGTAAGCCAGTGTATAAAAGCCCAACAGAAAGATTTGAGCGAGCTAATCACAGACTCTTAGTCAAGGATTTGACTGCTGGTCAGTCTATGTACAAATCTACAGTACTGAGAAAGGTCACCCTTCATTTATTTAACTTCTAGTAAAAAACACCATTAAGTACAAGTTATTCACTTTTCAGTGTCAGCAGGAAAAACAGAAAACATACATTACAGAAAATCACACAACAACTAACTATAATGTCATTTTTATATTTTATACACACACACACACACACACACACACACACACAGATTCACTCGAAAAAGGCCCCGTATATTCTGTATTAACTCTTGGTTGGCAATCTGAACCAAACAACCAGAAACGAGCTCCTCAGTATATGGAGCTTCGAACAAGCTGGGATGCCCCTGCGTCGGAGCAATGAGGTAGGCGCTGGACAGCCGTCGCAACGTTGAGCCTCCGTTTGCAACTTCCGGGTGCAGACCACCCGTACACCTTCATGTGTCCGCCAGAAAACGGAGGTCACTTCCAGTATTGCATGTATTGCAATCGATTACACACACGTCAAGTTATGTAGCATATTTTTTGGTTCAGATTGATTCATCCTAACAGGAGATATAAAAGAATATTCGGGGCCTCTTTCGAGTGAATCTCCCTGTGTGTATGTGTGTGTGTGTGTGTGTGTGTGTGTGTGTGTGTGTGTGTGTGTACATACACACATGCGTATAAAACTTTATTACAGCTTCTGTTCTTATCCAGAGACTCATTTTCAGTAGGGTAGGGATATTTTTCGGGTTCAGTCTTAGAAGTTGGTTTAGCATTTTCTGTTCCCGCAATCCACATCATCCCCAACATCTGTGGACTTTTTAGATCCGAAGCACAATTTTTTCCTCTTTCTCAAAAATAAAAGCTTTAAGTGCTGTTTATCTGATGGAGATGGTGTCGTTGGTCTAGCAGGTCTTGCAGTTTCCTAACTTTTAATCTTTTTTTGAACCCCGCTTTTGGAAACTCCTGTTTTTTTTCACTCCTGAAAAATGAATAACTTGTACTTGCAACTGGGTGTTTTGGCTGGAAATGAATAAATGAAGTGTGGTCTCTGACTTTTGAACAGCACTGTAGATCCGAGATCAGTATTGTTACCCTCCTCCTGTGCTTTATGAACACCGTCTCTTCAGCAGTATTCACAAAATACTTGATCATGCTGGTCTAGGACTTGCTTTTATGACTACAATCGGTCGACAGGATTGCTTGAGCTTCCTAATGAACACCAACCCTGACCCTCACCCAGGCTGAGGAACCAGAATAACTCTTGGAGTGATAGATAGGTTTGGATTATGGTCTCCTGAACTGGAATGAAACTTTTTCTTCAAGACTGTTCTTTGCTCTGGAAAAACTGCTCTTGGACAGGCTACAATTTTCCTGCCCATAAGTAGTTATCGCCACAGAGGGCTGGCAAGGAATTCAAAAGGATGGAGGGAAAGCAGAAGAAGCAGCCTCCATTTCCCGGCCTCTTCTCTCGATTTGGTCTCCATTTTAGTAAATGATACAGTAGCTCAAACTGACTGGACACACTTCACAAACTGAATCCATGGCAGTTCTCGCTGTTGTAGCTGAGCGTGAAGCTAAAATCCAAACAAAACTATATTTATGTTCCTCAAAAGTCAGTTACACTGAGAGTTTACGTTGCTCACGTAGTCAAAAGCATTATTTTGGACCTTACAGTCCACCACAAGTCTTTCTACGTGTCGTCCACCAGGCTGAACTCCTCACTTTCCGTAAGTTGACACAGTTTGCGATTTTAGATCTGAGGAGCAAATTATTTATGACCACATTAAGTGTACTAATGTATGTGTTCCTTCAGTATTGAGTATTGCTATTACTATAATCATGTAAGCATGATCTACATGTCAGAATTGATCAGATTTTGTATGCAGTGAAAAACTATGGAACTATGTTATGATGTAAGGTATGCTTGCATGAAAATGGCCTAAAAAGAAGAAAATCTCAAATCCTGGGTATTAGAATGTTCATTACCATTACTTAGTTACTATTCTCGCCTGAAAAGTGCTTCTAACTTGTGGACCTGGTGGTGATGCATAATTACCTACATCAGGTAGTTTAAAACAGCTTGAACTGACACCTCACATATATATAAATGTTGACTGTAACAGGTCAATATACTGCACTACTGCAAAGTGGGCCACTTTGTGCTGTTCATCCATACAGAATACAGAATAAGGAAAAATACAGATCTGGCTCCCTCTGCTGGACATGGAGAAGCAGTTCAGGGAGATAATCAATTTCAGCTGCTTTCTGCTACTGAGGCCTTCTGTAGGCACCACACACCCACCAGGCATAACATTATGTCTACCTTCTTGTTTCTATGCTCACTGTCCATCTTATCAGCTCCACTTACTGTATAGCTGCACTTTGTAGTTCTACAGTTACAGACTGTAGTCCATCTGTTTCTCTGATACTCTGTTACCCTGTTCTTCAGTGGTCAGGAGCCCCACAGACCCTCACAGATCATTCTCAGCACTGCAGTAACACTGATGGGGTGGTGGTGTGTTAGTGTGTGTTGAGCCAGTGCAAGTGGATCAGACACAGCAGTGCCGCTGGAGGTTTTAAGCACTGTGTCCACTCACTGTCCACTCTATTAGACACTCCTACCTTGTCGGTCCACCTTGTAGATGTAAAGTCAGAGACGACAGCTCATCTGCTGCTGCGCAGTTTGTGTTGGTCATCCTCTAGTCCTTCATCAGTGGTCACAGGACACTGTTGGCTGGATGTTTTTGGTTGGCGGACTGTTCTCAGTCCAGCACAGACACTGAGGGGTTTAAAAACTCCAGCAGCACTGCTGAGTCTGATCCACTCAGACCAGCGTAACACACACTAACATACCACCATCACATCAGTGTTACTGCAGTGCTGAGAATGACCCACCACCCAAATAGTACCTGCTCTGTGAGGGTCAATGGGGGTCCTGACCACTGAAGAACAGGGTAACAGAGTATCAGAGAAACAGATGGACTACAGTCTGAAACTGTAGAACTACAGAGACCAGCTATACAGTAAGTGGAGCTGGTAAGATGGACAATACGTGGAAACATGGTCATAATGTTATGCCTGATCAGTGTATGCTGTCCAGTGGAAAACCTACATTTCCTGACTTTTTAAAAGAAAAAAGTGGGATGTGGGAGGTAACCATTGTTAAAGTTTCAAAATGTACTGCTGACGCCTCCTCCATACAGTCCATATACGGAAACTAAGTCTTGAACTGTGTTTTTGTGACATTACAGCAACCAAAAAAAATTTAGATATATCTGCCGATTCAACCTACAGGAGTTCTGTCCATTCACACTGAAGTTATAAGGAATGTTTCAGCATGGACGGCTTTTGGAATGGGGGCAGCCAATCAGAACAGAGCTCATTTACATATCGGTTTTAAAGCCGTAGTAATAAAATAGCCTTGATAAAGAGAGGCTAGAAATGATCAAGTAAAAATGAATGATTACCTTTGTTGATACCCAAACAAACATCATAAGACGACCTCAAAGGAAAATATATAACACAAGAAAAATGTAGGATGTGGACCCTGAAGGCCCTTTTTTTGCTAATTAATCTGATTTAGACTAATAAAGGTGGTTAAAGCAGGCGATACATGAAACTGTAAGACTTCCCAAGGCTGGATGATTCATATGTACTCATGGCAAAAATTGCCCTCCACAAATATTGGCACCCCTGATAAGCATGAGCAAAGCAAGCTGTGAAAAACAGCCTTTATTATTCATCCTTCTGATATTTCCTTCAAAATATGAGCAAAAATCTAACCCTTATTCAAAGTGCAATGACGGAAAGAAAAAATCTTATCATGAAATAACTATTTTTCTCAAATCTCTGTGCCAAAATTGTAGGCACCCCTTCGTTTAACACGTTGTGCAGCGTCCTTTTGCTCCGAGTCCTCTATAAACCTTAATAAGACTGGAGAACCCACAGCAAGGGACCTGAGACCAATCCTGCCTAAAGAACCTGTCCAGGTCTCTCCTCTTCAGCTCATCCAACAGGTTTTCTATGGGTGTTTAGGTCAGGGAACTGAAATGGCCATGACAAAGACTTGATTCGGTGGTCATGTCTGAGTTGATTTTGAGGTGTGTTTGGGATCATTGTCCTGCTGGAAGATCCAACCTTGGCCCAGCTTTCATGGCTGAAGCAGTCTGGTTTGAATTAAATATCTACTGGTATTCAATGAAGTCAATGAAAACAAGAAAAACAGCTCCACAGCATCACACATCCACCATGCTTTACAGTGGGGATGGGCTACATTTCTGCAGGGATGTCTTTGTGTCCACATCAAACTCATCTCTAGTGTTTGCTGCCAAAAACCTCTATTTTGATCTCATCTGACCAAAGAACCCATTGAAAGTTCTAGTTTGGCAAACGGTAGGAGCTTGGGGTTATTGGTCTTTGACAGCAGAGGCTTTCTTCTGGCAATCCCCACAATTTGTGGTTCTGTAGGTGTGATTGCACTTTGGGAGACGTTTTGACCACAAGACCTAATGTCTACAATTACCCAGCTGTGATTCTTGGAGATACTATGACCACTCAATCCATCCTCCTCACAGCATGTCAACTCAGTATAGACATACGGCCTCTTCCTTGCATCTCCAGTTGCTTTAAACTTCATAGTTAATGCCTTCAGAGAGGGAACTGTTTAGCTGTTCTTATGATTAAGATTGTGACCCTTATTAGTCCCACAACGGGGAAATTCCACCTCCGCATTTAACCCATCCGTGAAGTGAAACACCACATACACTCTAGTGAGCACACACACACTGGGGGGCAGTGAGCACACTTGCCCGGAGTGGTGGGCAGCCCATTTCACAGCGCCCGGGCAGCAGTTGGGGGTTAGGTGTCTTGCTCAAGGACACCTCAGTCATGTGCTGTCGGCACTGGGGAACGAACCGGTCACGAGGCTGGTTCCCTAACCTCCAGCCCACGACTGCCCATGACTTCTTGTAGGCATTTCCTGATTTGTGCAGCTCATCTTTCTCATAGTGATGGATGATTGAGGGAATCTGGCTTGTGTGTCACATCATATGTATTCCCCAGTGAAACAGGAGGGCATGGCTGACCATTCAAGTGTCCCTAATCACTCAGGTGAACTTAAAAATCTAAAATATGAATATGGGAATACACTTCGGATAGATTTCAGTCATAAAAAAAATTAGGGGTGCCAACATTTGCGGCACAAACACAATTCCAAAAAATCTTTATTTCATGATAAGGTTTAGTTTTTTCAATCACTGTATTTTAATTATTAGATTTTTGCTAATATTTCAAAAAAGAATAAAGAATCAAAAGAATCATTTAATAAATAAAGAATATTTTTACAGCCTATTTTGTTGATGTTTAATGGGGGTGCCAATATTTGTGAACCTGTATCGTCTCCAGTAGCGATGGACTGTATAATGTAACATATATAGGAATAAACACAGACACCTCAGCATGGACAACGCAAAGCTGGGTGATTTTTATGAGGAGAACAGTAGGGCTGAACGATTTGGGCAAGATTTTTCATTGCGATATTTCTTTTTTGCTGCGATTGTGATTTAAAAGCGATTTTTTGAAATTAAGCTCTTTTGTTCTTCAGGATAACTTGCACATCCATTTTTTCAGGCTTGAGGCTTGAATGCTGGAAGTCGTGTGCCTGACTGCCAGTTCCCAAGCTCTGTGTGATTACATTACAGTTCCCAACCTAATATAGGACATTAATAATATATAATAATACATGTAATCGACATACAAGCGATTCATCGTTCAGCTCTAGGTAACAGATAGTGATGCAAAGAATTCTTGAAAAATTCAAGAAATATGTAGAATATAAGCCCTTTGAGAACTAAATAACAGTGTTTCCGATAACTAGTTAAAACACCATGTTCTGCTGTACTCCTGCAGCTTGTGACTCGCGTTATGTTCTGTACTAAGACGTTATCGAGAACAACACACACATTCACCATTTTATTGCCAACAGTCATACAGAATAATGATAACCCATACAAACCAAAGATTAACTCTGTAAACATTGGTTTGGACTTTTCTTGTATGTTTAATTTCTTTTATCCATTTCATTCCTACTGGGGTTGAATGTGGTGTTATGGACTACAGTGGCTGTGAGACAAAGGAAACTTAAATGGGAGTCATACGTGTATCTCAGGCAGCAATATCTCACCAAACTCAGCTCCACGGATGGTACTACCCACGTCCACGGAGAGGTTTTGGCTATTGCACTTTTAAAGAGGAAAAAGACCATTGGTACAAATAAAAGGCACATTTTCATAAACAGAAATCTGGCAAAACTATTTTCTTTTGTGGCCACTGACTCATGCTTTGGGCTTTCTGGGAAAGGCCTATAATTTAAAGTAACGTCTTATTTAGTGGTTAAGAAAAAGTATTATTTTATCCTTCACGTACACCTTAATAGAGTGACAGCCTACCTCAAAGAACCTAAAACGTTCACTATACCCTCCAAAAGTCACCGAACTACAGCAGATTTAAAGGGAGCCAATATTGCCAACTATTTCACTATATGGAGGACTTTTATTCTAAAAAACTAAAACTGCTGTAAAGAGTTTCCACTACTTCCAGTTTTTTGTTTTTTTTTAAATACGTACAGCTACCTATTATGTGGTAATATATCACATACGCAGTAAAATACACATATCTTTCTGATTCAGCCGAGTGGTAAACATGAAATGCAACCGATTTCCACTTTTTTACGTCCAAAAAATATACGCTTTGTGGGATTTGTACTAATTTCATCTGAACGGAGGGCTCTAGTGCTTTCTAAAACAGGGTGCGGGAGATCTTCTAGAGGTTTATGAGGGAAGAATAAAGAAAACTAGACTAATAAAGGCATATTGAGGCCAGCGGTGAGGCCAGTTTATCATTCAGATGTGTGAAAACAAATCATTCCTTTTGAAACCGTTCTCTGTACAGCCGGACCACTCATTCATAACGTAAACCTCGATTTCTCTCAGTTTGTCTTTGCTACCAGTGTTTTGCGCGTTTCATGTGAAAAATATACCAATACATCAATATTAAGTGTCCAGTGCGTGATCTGGAAATGATCACAATATTGAATCAGCACTTCAGAACTAAAATGATAAGAACTATCTACTTTTTAGCTTATATGAAAATAACCATTTTGCCTATGCAAGTATAGTAACAGCCTTGGAGTATAAGTACCATCACTACTGAGTAATGTTTTCATTTCATTTCATTTCACACGGATAAATGCAAATCATTATCAGGCGTTACATCATGACCACCTCCTTGTTTCTACGCTCACTGTCCACTTTATCAGCTCCACTTACTGTATAGCTGCACTCTGTAGTTCTACAGTAACAGACTGTAGTCCATCTGTTTCTCTGATACTCTGTTACCCTGTTCTTCAGTGGTCAGGACCCCCATGGACCCTCACAGAGCAGGTACTGTTTGGGTGGTGGATCATTCTCAGCACTGCAGTAACACAGTGGTGGTGTGTTGGTGTGTGTTGTGCTGGTCTGAGTGGATCAGACACAGCAGTGCTGCTAAGAGAGTATCAGAGAAACAGATGGACTACAGTCTGTAAACTGTAGAACTACAAAGTGCAGCTATACAGTAAGTGGAGTGTAGAAACAAGGAGGAGGTCACGATGTTATGATCGGTGTATTTGCGCTTTCATACAATGAAATTCTCTAGACGTCACTGCATAGGTAAATGATTAGTTTCATATACTGTGAACATTCTCAGACTGTCGTCTTAAGAAAAAGTCAGAACTAGCCGGTGCACTTCTGTGACGTGTGGTTTACTTTGGAAAGACTCGTCAAGTAGTAGTAGCGTGGTTCGTTTTCCTTCGAAATGAGGACACGCGCCACAAAAAATCATAAACTTCTCTAATCCATTGTTGGCACTGCGCATGAAAACATACCAGCGAGCATCCTCTGTGACATACAGACAGTCTAAGCACCCGATTCACTAAAGTCATTAGCATGCATGAGTTCACAAACTCATTTTTCAGGATCCAGTCGTTGATCGTGGTCCTAAAGCTGCTTAGCTCATTTGAATATGTACTAATTACCTTAGTGAATCCGGGCTCAAGTGTAGGTTGTGCTATCCACTTATAGTTGTTTCGTTTTAAATGATAATAATCATAATATCAATGTATTTGTTTTCTCAAGCCCACAATCAAGCCATGAAAGCCATAAATGATATAAACATCCATGGTATAAAATAAGCCCTGAACATATTAACTACACACCTTTTACAAGTTTAAAGGAACCAAATTCAATAAATATTCGGAAAAGCATAAATATTTTACATTGTGAGCATACACAAGCACCTCTCATAAGGCCTTGAGGGCTACCAACGATGACCACAAGAACAATTAAGTTTTTCAAATCATGCGAGTGCGGTGCCACAGATTCAACATCATAGAAAAGTGTCAGTACTTTAAAGCAGTGTGTGTGTGTGTGTGTGTGTGTGTGTGTGTGTGTGCGCGTGTGTGTGTGTGTGAGAGAGAGAGACTACTGTTAAAGCGAACACATTGATATCTTCCTCCATAAAAGCAGACCCATCAGTGATTTGATAGACGCCTATCAAATGACCCGTCGCACTAGCTGCGGTTAAAGAACAATTCCTAAAATAGTTCGATATAAACAACTTTTTTTTTTTTCTCAAATATTTGTTTCTCGTCTAACTCTTTACCAACGAACGTGTAAATCCGGTTGTGCTTGATAGACAAAACTAAAACTTTTTTAGGTTATTCTAAAATACTTTTTTTTTTTTCTTTTGTTAAATCTTTTCCCTCCTGGAGGTTGATTTTCCTTGTCGTCTAAACTACGCTTGCCTTTTTAGTTTAAAACACCAAATCAACATATATGTCCAAATGCACCTATGTCTTCTCAAAAAATATAGAATTTCAGTCATCACAGCAAAATAATTATAACAGTTCTATAAATCAGGTGTCATCTTTACATCCACGGATCTTTCTCGCAGAGTCCGAAGCGATCAGACAAGAAACCTCGCTACTGTTCAATGGACCACGTCCACATCATCATACCTCCCGCAACTGTCAACAATCGTCATCCATCGTACTCTCGTTATTCAACTTCAAGTATCAGGTTTCGGGGCGTTTTCTGGGTGGGGGGGGGGGGTGACCCTGTTCCCCTCGTGCAGGTTTTTGGGAGGCCGTCACTGTTTTCTTTCGACAGGCTGCTTCAAGCACAGTTCACTTCCCGCCGAGACGATGGGCAGGTTGTTGTCACGGTGATGGCCAATCAGATGGCTGATGCTCTCGAATATGTGATCTTTAGTTCGTACCTTTTGAAGATAAAGATTCAGTTGACATGGATGAGTCACAGTTTGCTTCATAACCGTATTGCGGCTAATTAATACCCTACTCAGCATGGCTCTGACCACTGTATCTCAGGTAATAAGGCTACGTTCATACAGCAGGTGAAAGTGGGTCAAATCAGATTTTCTCACCGTTTTACGATTTTTTTTTGGATCTTTACAAAGTCTTTATAACGTGTGACCTACATGTGAGATTTTTCTGAAGAGATCAGCTCCTAAACTGATTCGCATGCGCATAAGAACAGAGTTTCACGCTGCTTCACGCGGCTCATCCAGAAACAATCATGACTGTGAACGAACGCCAGTCGCTCCCGGAGGATCAGCTTCATCTTCGCCAGCATCACAGGAGCCATCATGAAGCTTCACTGACTGACAGCTGGGCTCATCACCCAGAATGTGTTCGAGCCATAAATGGGGGGGGTCACTTCTTTGGTTCACCTCCTCGAATTCTTAAAGTTTTGCTTTCAGTTTTCTAATTTCTCTTTGATGCCGCAGCGTTCCCCTCTCCATTGGGGGCAGTCGTGGACTGGAGGTTAGGGATCCAGCCTCATGACCGGAAGGTCGCCGGTTCAATCCCCAGAGCCGACAGCACATGACTGAGGTGTCCTTGAGCAAGACACCTAACCCCCAACTGCTCCCCGGGTGCTGCGGATTGGGCTGCCCACCACTCCGGGCAAGTGTGCTCACTGCCCCCTTGTGTGTGTGTGCTCACTAGTGTGTATGTGGTGTTTCACTTCACGGATGGGTTAAATGCAGCGTTGAAATTTCCCCATTGTGGGATTAATAAGGCTCTCTTAATTTCTCCCAAACCCACGGAGGGATTGGATAAGCCTCTTCTGATTTTTTGTACAGAAACATCTGCCTAAATCTTTGAGTCTCAGCAGCGCGAAATGATGATGAATGTTGAGTTGGACTGACGTAAAAGTCTGGCTGTTCAGACTGATTCCCGTTGCTGCATATCGGATACGAATCGGATTTCAGTACCACATATGACAGCGCCTCAAATCGGAATCGGAAGTCTTAGATTGAGTGTGTTTGCTGTTCACAATGACACACATCTGTGTGACATGAAGTTCATATTTTGGCCACTTTCACCAGCTGTGTGAACAAAGCCTATGCGAGGAATTGACTTACCTAAGTTACCTGAGTATACAGTACTGTGCAAAAGTTAGATACCACCCTTCACTTGGTTCATTTCCAGACATAAAGTGCAAGCTATTCATTTTTCAGCAACAGGGAAAAAGTAGACAATAAATATTTAGCAGAAAACCACACAGCCTCAACAATTAAATACAATGTCATAATCGGCAGTATTTAGTGTGTCCACTCTTTGCTTTTAGTCTTTCAAATAAATCTTTTCCACACCTCCAAAGTCCAAAGTTCAGGCCTAGAAGTCATTTTTTCTGCTTCTCAGGATCCAAAACACATTCAATTTTCTTCTCCTCCCTCTCAAAGATGAAAGCTTTGAGTGCTGTTTATCTGTTGGGGGCAGTTTTGCAGGTGGTTGTTTGGAGTCCCATCATCTCTTAATGATTAAATCAAACTTCAAAATTGTTTCCACTTTGTTTTCATTATTGGAATTGGGTAATTTTATATGTAATTTCAGAAATATCTCCTGCCACTTTGGAAATTAATGAAGACTGGTTTCTAACTTATGCACAGTACTGTACACTCACACAATACATCGCTGCTGTCAGAGCAAAACCTTGTATCTCCAGTTTGGTCGCTTTTCAGTTTTTGACGTAACTAATAAATAAAGAAATGTCCCAAAATGACCTGGAAAACATTCTGGTTCCACTGACTTACATTAAAAGTGAAGTAGGTTTTTTCCTTCTCCTGTAAAGTTACCATTCTGGAGACACGAGGTTTTGAGATATACTCCTTCCTTTTTTCACTCTCAGACAAACTCTTTCACTCACCGTGCCCTCTGGATCCACCAACAGCAGGTGTTTGGCTAGTCCGTTGTGCATCCCCGTCAGCACATATGAGCCCGGGTTGGTGGTGCTTTTCCGCACCAGGAAGTCCCCATCATTAAGCAATAACTTCTCGGCCTGGCGCCGGCTCATCTCGCCGTGGTACCAGGCCTGGCCCTCCAACTCCTCCAGGGCCCGTAAAGCCGCTGACCGCACCAGCAAGGGGCTGGAGTTATCCACTGAAGCTGCCTTATGCAGGCTCGACGCTGTGGGTGCTGCTGATGGAGACTGCGTCAGGATTGCATCTTCAAAAGGCTCTGGAACAAAATGCGAAACGTGAATAAGACGGGTCTAAATGTCTCTTTTGGGCAGTATTTGTTAAATTTATTGTTACACATATTTACACAAGTATCCTAATAATAACATACTTATACATGGAAGTAGTTAAAGCATAGTTGGGTGGTCATTAATATACTCGGAGAAAAGAATGTTATTGAATTACCAAAAGTAATAAATGCATTCCCGAGAAGCGTATTTTGTCCACTCATACAGCAAAAGATCTTCTAAAGGAAATCTGTCTGTCAGGTCACATTTGTGCATAAAAGACAAATGTGATTAATCCTGATTAACTATGTTAAATAATGTAATTAATTCTGATCAATGATTTTAATTATTTGACAGTGTCCCCAAACAACAACTGGTGGTAATTCCAATACAAGCTTCATTGGCTTTGTTCACACAGCAAGTGGAAGTCGCCCAAATCCAAAGTTTTCCTTCATATGTGACACAGATGTGTGTCAGTGTGTCAGTGTGAACAGCAAAAAACACAATGAATCTGACATTTTCAATTCCTATTTGAGAAGCTTGTGTATGTGATTCTGAAATCCGATACGTATCCGATCTGCGGCAATGCGACTCCGTCTGAACAGCCAGATCGGAAAACTTTTATGTCGATACAGCTCCACATTCATCATCACTCATAACTCATCAGACTCATAAACATTTAGGCTGATCCAGAACACCTTTGTGTTTGAAGGGAGAAATGACTGAATGTGGCTGTAGGAGAACGAGGTTGCAGCGTCAAGAAAAAGTCTGAAAGCAAAGTTTAAAGAATCAGAAGACACGAGCCAAAGAAGCGACTGTGTCCAAATAATGCGCCCTCTTTATGGCGAGCTTTAACGCATTCTGGGTGATGAGCCTTGCTGTCAGTGAACGAAGCTTCATGATGGCTCCTGTGATGCTGGAGAAGATGTAACTGAAAGCTCCAGGTACGACTGCTGCTCTTTGGAAGTCATGATTGTTTACCTCTGGATAGGTGCGCCACGTGAAGCCACGTGAACCAACATGACGTGTTGTTCTTTTGTGGATGTGGATCAGTTTAGGAGCTGATCTGTTCAGACAGACGTCGCATACAGATCACATCTAAAAGATATTGTGAACAGCCAAACAAAAAATCTGATTTGGTGAGAAAATCAGGTTGGGGTCACCTTTACCTGCTGTGTGAACATAGCCATAATGGCCAATCAGGCTATATCACAGATATACTGTGTATCTAAAATCTAAACAAATGATTTATTTAATAAACCAAGCTATTGCAAACTGACCAAGAAAACAATGTAATGTATTAAAACATTTTGAAAAGCTTGGTGTCCCTAAACCGTGGACGACTGTGTTTAGATACACTATATTTTCAAAAGTATTCAGTCACCCATCCAAATCATTGAATTCAGGTGTTCTAATCACTTCCATGGCCGCAGGTGTATAAAGCCGAGCCCCTAGGCCTGCAGACTGCTTCTACAGACATTAGTGAAAGAATGGGTCACTCTCAGGAGCTCAGTGAATTCCAGCGTGGTACCGTGATCGGACGCCACCTGTGCAACAAGTCCAGTCGTGAAATTTCCTCACTACTAAATATTCCACAGTCCACTGTCAGTGGGATTATAACAAAGTGGAAGCGTTTGGGAACGACAGCAACTCAGCCACGAAGTGGTCGGCCACGTAAAATGACAGAGCGGGGTCAGCGGATGCTGAGGCGCATAGTGCGCAGAGGTCACCAACTTTCTGCAGAGTCAATCACTACTGACCTCCAAACTTCATGTGGCCTTCAGATCAGCTCAAGAACAGCATAGAGAGCTTCATGGAATGGGTTTCCATGTCTGAACAGCTGCATCCAAGCCTTACATCACAAAGCGCACTGCAAAGCGTGGAATGCAGTGGTGTAAAGCGCCGCCACTGGACTCTAGAGCAGTGGAGACGTGTTCTCTGGAGTGACCAATCACGCTTCTCCTTCTGGAAATCTGATGGACGAGTCTGGGTTTGGCGGTTGCCAGGAGAACGGTACTGAGTGTAAAGTTTGGTGGAGGGGGGATTATGGTGTGGGGTTGTTTTTCAGGAGTTGGGCTCGGCCCCTTAGTTCCAGCGAAAGGAACTCTTAAAGCTTCAGCACCAAGAGATTTTGGACAATTTCATGCTCCCAACTTTGTGGGAACAGTTTGGGAACGGCCCCTTCCTGTTCCAACATGACTGCGCACCAGTGCACAAAGCAGGTCCATAAAGACGTGGATGAGCCAGTTTGGTGTGGAAGAACTTGACTGGCCTGCACACCTCAACCCCATAAAACACCTTTGGGATGAATTAGAGTGGAGACTGTGAGCCAGGCCTTCTCATCCAACATCAGTGTCTGACCTCACAAATGCGCTTCTGGAAGAACGATCAAAAATTCCCATAAACACTCCTAACCCTTGTGGAAAACCTTTCCAGAATAGTTGAAGCTGTTATAGCTGCAAAGGGTGGGCCGACATCATATTAAACCCTATGGATTAAGAATGGGATGTCACTCAATTTCACATGTGTGTGAAGCCAGACGAGCGAATACTTTTGGAAATTTGGAAATACAGTGCATCATAAATCCCACATGCAAGTCTGTTCTGAAGGCTTGTGAAAGTCTCACTCATGTCGAAGAGGTCTTTCCTGGGGCTGTCTTTGGCCGCAGCAGCCGTGCATGGCTCAGAAGCTGCGTCTGCTTCCCCCTGCAGTGCCGCCAGAACCTGCGTGTCGATGTGCTGTGTGTTCACATACGTGGGAACCTCTCCTGGTTTAGAGGTCTGACCTTTGATCTCAGGCAGACTGTATATGTCACATGACCCTAGACAAAGAAGCAAATGAGTTCAGAGGGAAAAATATGTGTGTTTATATGAAAGATTTAACAGTTCAAATCTACAACTGTTTTACTTAGTTACATAAAAGCACCTCTGTGAACCATCTAAAATCCGCTCCCATCGAAAGGGAAGGGCACAGAGGAAGAATGAAAAGAGAGAGAGAGAGAGAGAGAGAGAGAGAGGAGGAAAAGCTCTCACCTTGTTGAATGAGTATAGGCCTGCCCTGATAGTATGTCTGGTCTACTCCGACCCCCTGCGATAAAAGAGAAACAGCAGAGAGAGCATATGAGTCATCCCCAGTAATAAAGCAGCCACTCCGCATAGCTGCAACTGCAGGCTGCAATACTAATGTACTGCAAATAAGACCTTATGTAAGACGAGAGTCATGACACATATGATAAATGTGAGGGTCCCTTTTTCAAGTGGACAAGTGAGAGAGCAGATCCAGGATCAGTTTTTGCCTTTCATGTATTAATGAGTACAATAACACAACAATAACGCAAAATCATTCTAGATCCTTTTGTAATCCAACGGGCTCAATTTTTTTTCTCAGTACCTCAACATCAATTAACAAACTCCAACGAAGGTTAAAAATAAGCATCATTATCTCTACTAACATACAAAGACCAAAGAAGCGCCAACGTCAGTAATGCAGGCCATCACAAAGTTTTCATCACTGAATACTAGAATGAATCAGAGACTGAGCCAAAATATCCGGTGGATCAAGGAGCCGTGGTTGGGTATATTGCTACGAAGCAAGAGTGAGCTTAGCACAAGACAGGGAAGACAACGTTCAGTCATGAAGACAAACTGCTAAACAGATCAGCATCACCATCCAGTCAAACTCTGTGATCATGAGAACGCTATACGAACATCTCAGAGCATGTACATGATGTACACCACTGGCAAGCCTCAAAAAAGAGAAATGACTAGTTAAAGTCTGTTAAAAAACTCTAGAGCTTGGGGGGGACAAAGTTTTTGGATACAAATAATGAAATGAACCTGTGGCAGAGCCTCAGAAAGAGGCAAGCGTGGTGAAGAAAAAGAAAGTGCTCGTGGTCAAAACAAACCACCTCATCTGTGAAACATGGGCTTTGTTCGCACAGCAGGTAAAAGTAGCCCAAAGCCGTTCTTTTTCTCCGTATGTGGCACAGATGTATCTGTGTGGCAGTGTGAACAGTAAAAACACTGAAGCTGACATTTGTGTTTTCATATGTGGAACTGAAATCCAATACGTATCCAAAATGTTGCAATACGACTGAACATGTGACTTCTACGTCAATCCAACTCGACATCTGCCATAATTTCACACCGCTCAGACCTCATAAACATTTAGGACTTATGTTTCTGTACAAAAATTAGATAAGACTCATCCAAAACACCTCCGTGTTTGAAGAGATTTCGAAAGAAATGGCTAAACACGGCCGTAAGAGTGTCACGCTTGGCTCCTCCCACTCCCCCATGTGCTTTTTGTTTACCTTTTGATAGTCCACGTGCTTGTTTGTGCTTTGTTTTGGTATCCCTAGTCCTGCCCCCTTGTTTTGTGACTCCGCCACCTGTCCCTCATCTTCCCGGTGTCATATTTAAACCCTGTGTTTGCCCTTTGTTTTCGTTGGTCTTTGTTTGGATGTATGTTTGATTTGTTGGATGTCTTGCTTGTTCTGTTCGAAGTGTTCTGTTAAGTATTTGGATTTCTGTGTTCTGTCATGTCCGTCCCTTCTGCTCTACGTATTGGCTCTCTGACCATAAACTGTTCTGACCCTGATTTTGGATTTGCACTTAATAAATCTCGCTTGTTTCCACACAAGCGTCCGCCTCAACGCTCCCAGCCGTTACAGAGAGCCGTGAGAGAGCGAGGCTGCAGCATCAAAGAACAGTTAAAAGTCTGAAAGCACAGTTTAAAGAATCTGAGGACAGGAACTGAAGAAGTGACCGTGGCCTTTTTACAGCAAGCATGAACACATTCTGGGTGATGAGCCCAGCTGTCAGCCAGTGAAGCTTCATGATGGCTCCTGTGATGCTGGCGAGATGAAGCTGATCCTCTGGGAGTGACTGGCGTTTGTTGACAATCATGACTGTTTACCTCTGGATGAGCTGCATGAAACGTTGTTCTTCTGCGAATGCGGGTCGGTTTAGGAGCTGATCTGTTCAGACTGATGTCGCATACACATCACATTTAAAAGATAATGAAACAAAAAAAATCAGATTTGGTGAGAAAATCAGATTTGGCCTACTTTTACCTGCTGTGTAAACATATCCATGGTAACACAGGCAGGTATGACTCGGAGGGCAACGGGCTTACTTGGCTTTATTAATGATAGCAGCAGCAGGATGAACTGTAAAGTGATGAGAATCTTAACTGCTCAAAATTCACTTAGTGCAGCATAACAACCTGAAACGTTTCAGAGATGAAGGTTGAATGTTCTTGACCAGCCAAGTCAAGGCACAGGACCAGACCTCACTGAGCACCATTTTACTTTCTAAGTGCTGGAACTACGTACAGAAGAGGTGGAAGTATGTATAAACATTTTTGTGATTCCTCAAATTAAAGTTGACGTTCTGCACTCAGCAAGTGTTTCGTTTTCAAATCCAATAAGTTGGAAAAGAGAGGCAAAAAACCTAAGTTGTATTGAGGTCTAATTATTTACATTCTGCATAGGTGTGATATTAGAAATGTAACATCAAGGTGAATTTGTACATTGATATAGTTCATTTATGACATTAGAGCGGCTGAGAGGACCTGGCTGCTGTCTGCTGTCTGACAGGTTAGCCGGGCATCAATAAAGCCACCAGGTGGGGGCATCTTTCCAGGGATGTTGTTGTAATATGGATGATCAGGGGGCTCTTCCCCTTCCTCAGTCCATGAAGGTTCCTCCACACTCAGTACCCTGACAGACAGACAGAGAGAGAGAGAGAGAGAGAGAGAGAGAGAGAGAGATACTTGTTTTAAGAAGTCTATAATAATTGTTACCAATCTTCTTTTGAATAGATAGTTAAGCAACCTTGATCTGTCCAGCATAATTCAGTGCCAGGAATTATGGAATAAATTAGATTTGTTATTACTTTAAACTCGCCAAAGTGGATCAGACTCAGCAGTGCTGCTGGAGTTTTTAAACACCTCAGTGTCACTGCTGGACTGAGAACAGTCCACCAACCAAAACAATCCAGCCAACAGCGTCCTGTGGCCACTGATGAAGGACTAGAGGATGACCAACACAAACTGTGAGCAGCAGATGAGCTGTCGTCTCTGATTTCACTGCTGTGTCTGATCCACTCATACCAGCACAACACACTAACACACCACCACCATATCAGTGTTACTGCAGTGCTGAGAATGATCCCCCATCCAAATAGTGCCTGCTCTGTGAGGGTCCATGGGGGTCCTGACCACTGAAGAACAGGGTAACAGAGTATCAGAGAAACAGATGGACTACAGTCTGTAACTGTAGAACTACAAAGACCAGCTATACAGTAAGTGGAGCTGATAAGATGGACAGTGAGCGCAGAAACAAGGAGGTACAAATTCACTTTACTGTTCCCCTTTCTTCTTTTCACACTTATATGCTAATAAGATCATAATCTGGTCTTAGTGTTGTAACAGTCTCGCCACTCCTGGTCTTGGTCTCGACTCTGACTCAACCACTACTCTGATTCACCTCTAGTGGTCTTGACTACAACACTGATAAAGTGTTGTGGAAACATCTCCTAATTTCTTTCCAGGAGAAGGAAAAACTTCAACTTTCACACACAACTTCGAAGCTGCATCTCCTTCTGGGTTGCAGGGGGTGCTGGAGCCTATTCCAGCTGTCATTGGGCAAAAGGCAGGATACACCCTAGACAGGTCGCCAGTCCATCACAGGGCAGACAGACACAGTCACACCTAGGGGCAATGTAGCATGTCCAAATGGCCTGACTGCATGTCTTTGGACTGTGGGAGGAAACCCACGCAGACAAGGGGAGAACACACAAACCCCACATAGAGAGGATCCTGGTCGCCCGGCCAGGGAATCAAACCCAGGCCCTCCTTGCTGGGAGGCGACAGCGCTACCCACCGCGCCACCGCGCCAACTTTCAATGCAAGTACATTTAAAAAGATCTTATTCTAAGTCAATTTGGACTATTCGGCACGGCGCAAACAGCAGATAGAAGGATTTGTTCTGACAGCCCCTCGAACCAAGACGCTACTGTATCGTACGGTTTTGAACGACAATTTTCCTGAATTGTCCTGCCCCTAGTGTTTACCTGTCATGTATAGCAGAGAGCTTGCTGGAGGGACACTGGAGGTACTGCTGGAAGCGCAGGTCAAACGCCTGCCCTATCGTACTGATCACATCCTGGGCCAAACCATCCGAACACTCCAGAATGTGGCATGCTGCAAAACAAAAACAAGCACGCATAGGTTCATACAGACATACACACCCCAATGCACAAGCACACACACAGCCACACACGCCCGCACTGAAGGATTAGATATCAGCAGATAGCTGCTGAAAACGGAAGACAATTTGCTGACTCATTCCCCACACTGCACTCATTATCGGCTCTTCCCCATAACGTCATCACAAGCGCTTTCTGAAGCATAGAGGGCCGTTTTAAAACATGGGCCCTGCTCGTACAGGATGCTAAACACACAGAAAAGAAAAAAGAGACAGACCGCAGCATCAGCAGTGGAGATTGATTTTTTAAATACGGCCTCACAGGATCAATCAATCCCCTTTGTTTTCGAGGGCAGACTTGCAGGCTATACAGGCTATAAAGGAGGTCAAAGAGTGGCTAGCGCAATGCAGAACGCCTCCCATTCACAAAAACAACAAGGCCCAATCCCATTTCACTGTTTTCCACTCAGCCCTTTGCACGTTCACGCCTAGGGGTAGGGTGTCCCCATTTTTGCTGAGATAACGAGGGCTACAAATGGAGCTTTTTCAGAGCGACGCTCCAAACTGAGTGTTATGAGAGAGAAAAAACAGGAAAACCAGCAAGACGGCTGCGCAACTGACCGCAGAACCCCACATATGTGAGACTGTTTCTCTGTTTAAAATTACAACAACCACTGTATTATCTTAGTTTAATATCCATTCAATTTATTAGAGTCACTTTCTTCATGACAACCATTGAAACATCACAAATAGCATGTTAATGTCTTGGTAGGTAGCTGGCTAACTTTCCCGTTCCACCTTAAATAGTCCGGCAGTTCTGACGCCTGAAGCTCCAGAATGTAACTGCTGCTCCATTTAAGGTGGAACAGGAAAATTCAAACAATAATCTGGTGAATATCTGACTTCAGCTTCATATCACTGAAGAATTTGGGGGGGGCGGGGGGGGGGTGATAAAAAATAATTGCCCCCCTCTTTGAAGGCTTATGATCCCTAAATGTAACTAAAGCCCAGCAGTGAGGAGCTGAACTTTCCCCTCCTCTGCTGTCCCTGCAGACGGGCAGGGTCGCCTACAGAGCGGCGCTGGTAGCT
Organism: Pygocentrus nattereri; assembly: GCF_015220715.1. NCBI lineage: Eukaryota > Metazoa > Chordata > Actinopteri > Characiformes > Serrasalmidae > Pygocentrus > Pygocentrus nattereri. Next base: position 5,917,831 of record NC_051226.1, read on the forward strand.
GTTAATGAAGTGATGCTGTTTTTATCTGAGGGTCTCATTTCAGAGGAAGATTTCAACCACTGCCCTGTAACTCAGTAACAAGGGGCAACGTGACACTCAAAAACAAGGGGTAGGGGTAAAAAGAAGAAATGGGATTGGGCCCAAGTATTAGAGGTACCAGCTCCGGGATTTTAGGGTTTATACAATAAGCATCTTACTGTCTTGTGATACATACACAAAATGTTTGTCTTTGCCTCCTTTAACCGACTAAATTCTACCTCCACAGTAGTTGGCGTCCACGCTGGTCACCGTAAAATGCATCAGCATGTGGAGCTGGAGCTTTCTGTGTGCTAACGGATGCAAGTTTCTTGTACACACATTCAGAATGTGATTCACATTGATATGGAATCTTGGAGCTTATTATTGATAAGTTTAATCAGAGTCAATAAAAAGGTGACTTTGAACTAAAAGGTATCCCGTCAGAATCAGAATCAAGCTTTATTGGCCAGGTGTGCTGTGCATACAAGGAATCTGGTTTTGGTTACAGGAGCTCACAGAGCACAGTATCAGACAGACATTCACATGTAGGGAATAAGATAAAATAAATATAAAATATAATAAAATAAAATAAAACATGCATTCCTACCATCACTCACTCAGACACACACACAGTCATACCTGTAACCCTTACATAGTGTAAAGTATGAGCCTAAAGCTAAAGTGCTGAGGGCAGCAGCAGTTAAAGGGTGTATAGTGGCAGAGAAAGGGATCCATGAGGTGATAGTCGAGATAAGTGGGGTAATATGGCATATTTTTGGCTTTCTCTGGTCATGCTCGTAACATAATAAAACAAATGCAGCAACAGCACTTGTTAAAGTAAAAAGGTTTTTTTTAAAGGGCTAAAGAGTGTTAACTACTTTATCTTCTCATTTATCTGTAGATCAGCTTTTTTTTTACAGTGATTTCACCTAAACAGAGTAAAAAAAAAGTTCCAAATAGTTGAACAAATGTCAGCATTTGAAAAAAAAAGTGATTAGAAGCATCTTACCTCTTCTGTTCACCGGATCTTTTGCTACATAAGCAACGTAATCAGTCGTGTCCTGTGAATAAAGCACAGTGAAGAATAAACATTACACCCACATGAATTTACAACCATTCGTCTCTGTGTCTGCACACTGTGAAACCAGACCTCTGCATTTAACCCATGCATGCAGTGAAACACCCACAAGTGAACACACACACTAGGGGGCAGTGAGCACGCTTGCCCGGAGCAGTGGGCAGCCCTATTCTTGGGGGTTAGGTGTCTTGCTCAAGGGCACTTCAGTCACGGACTGTCAGTCGAGGGGATCGAGCCAGCAACCTTCCGGTCACAGGGCTGGTCCCCTAACCTCCAGCCCACGACTGCCCACATGCTTTGAAAAGTCCACTTTGCTGTTCAGAATTTGTCACGAAGCTGAGAGTTTAACTTTACGCACGACTGCGATGACTGTTCTGTATTGTCACAGCTACAATTACTATGGAGGACATGAGTGACCCAACATGGCAAAGTCATCAGTGTACTTCCAAACATGTTCATCTTGCACAGCTTTACTATCTTTTGTCAGGGAAAACAGCATTAAAGTGAACTCCCTCAGTCTTAAGTTCCTTACCGGATCTCCACCGGAAGCAAAGGATATCGACTGCATATGGTGATTGGCTATTATCTAGCGGAAGAGACAGAAAAGAGAGGGTTATTGATCTTTAGGCCGAGACCCATCATACTGCATGTGTCCTTGTATACAGCTGTTGGCACTTGTTCATGAAGGAATGTGTAGGACTTTTTAAAATAAATGAATAATTCAGTCAATCACATGAGCGGCTGCTTAATAATTGCATCAGACCCTCCATGAATTTGCCATCTTGCAGTTGCAAGAATTCAAGCAAATGCAACTGGGCCAGTGATATGAACAGACAGTCCGACCTGATACTGAAAATAAAGCCGTTTCTCCAGTTTGAAATGCTGCTTATACTGTTACAAGCAACAATGACAAGCTGTGTTATACACAAATATGGGCACCACTTTAGAATAAGACTACCCTTATAAAGGGTTTATAAATGGTTTAAAATGAGCTTATTAAGGGTTATTAGTTAGGTCATAAACACTTACAAATCATTATTACGCAGTTAGAACACACTGACTTAAATATGATGAGCCAAACGGTTTAATGCTGACTGATGGAGAAGACAAAGTACGGGGAAAAAATCAAAATATGAGATTTAACACTATAAATGAATGTGGGTTCACTAATAGGCAAACATAAAACAAGCAAATCACGGCTGCCCCTATAAATGGTTTAAAACGTGTTTATTAATGGCTTCTAAATAGGTCATTAACACCTTAAAATCATTAATAAGCAGTGATGGGACATAAATAAAAAGGGCAACAGTGACCTGTTGCTTGCATGATAGTGAATTTATACAGTTATACCTCATATTAGCCTGTCTGCTTCATCACATATAGATAGATAGATAGATAGATAGATAGATAGATAGATAGATAGATAGATAGATAGATAGATAGATAGATAGATAGATAGATAGATACTTTATTGATCCTGAAGGAAATTTAGCAATTCATATTCAAAAATATTCATATTCATGAGATATAACAGCTCATCTTTTCATTAACATGTTATAACTGCTTATTTAAAGTGTTTTGACCTACTAGTAAGCATTAATAAACTCTTTATAAACAGTCTTATTCTAAAGTGGGACCCAAATATGACCGTGTGCCGTGCATGTGTATGTGCCTGTACCTGTTTGGAGTCAGGAGTCATCAGGTTTAAGCTGCTGATTGAGATATTGAGGTTGATGCTCATGCCAGCAAACTGCAAGTTACTCTTCCCCAGGATACTAGAAAGAGCTTTGGAGGGGGGCTAAAGTCGAGGGTGAGGGTTTGGGAGGACAGATTGAGTGAAAGAGAGAAAAAAAGAGACAGAGGGAGCAAAAGAGCTGTAACTAATTTGTCATCCAGTCAAGTTCCTTTAACTAGGGCTAAAAGATGAATCATTTTACTATAGAAATTTTAAAAAGTGCAATTTTTAAATCGCAAGAGCTGCTATTTTTATTTTGATTATGGAATATATTGTGAACAATGCTGTCGTAACAAGTTTTAAATGAGAACCTAATAACACAGAGCTTGCGAAATGGCTGTAGGTGAGTTAGACGCAGAAGCAATAAAACAGCGTGCAAGCTTAATGCCAGAAAAAGTGGATATTATGGTCTTCTTGGACAAAAAAAGCCTGGAAATTCATTTATATTAAATAACTGCATTTAAACTGCAATCGGAAGTTTGGTCAGGAAAAATCGCAATTAGATATTCAGCACTACCTTCAACGCTCATTTTATCTACCACGTTAAATATTACACACAACATAGAATGATGGAGACGGGCTAGGAAAGGAGAGAAAAACACTCTTTTCAGACTGGATTTCTCACAGCATATAACATCCCGGTTGCAAAGACAGGAGGGGCTGCTCTAATCATGCATCGATATATTTACGCAATACATTTGTGTGCATTTACATGCACTCAGTAGTCTGATCAGAATCAGACTGCTGCAGTTATTTGATTATTCAAATGGTCATGTAAACACCAGATTCCGATCTATAAATCCGACTGAGAAATCTGAAATGCAGGCTGGATTTTAGCTCAGTAATCTGATTTCTCAGTGCATGTGAACTCTTACTCTGATTTCTTTCGGATTTCTCAGTCTGCGCATGTGTGAGATCAGACGGTGGATGTCACGAGACGCAGCAAATCATTTTTTGGAGCAGCGCTGAAGCCAAACACGAAATAAAGGATTTGAATATTCTTCATCTTCTAGATGACATCCATCCATCCATCCATCCATCCATCCATCCATCCATCCATCCATCCATCCATTTTCTAAGCCGCTTCTCCCTCAGGGTTACGGGGGGGTGCTGGAGCCTATCCCAGCGGTCATCGGGCGGAAGGCCGGATACACCCTGGACAGGTCGCCGGTCCTTCTAGATGACGTATGTTCATATTTTCAAGTAAAGTGGCAAAGTTTTATGTTACGTTTACGTCACGTCTTCTTCTGTGAGTTTATTGGCTGGTTGTCAAGCAGAAATCTGATTGCTGCCTGACTCCTGTAGATGCAGCGTTTCCCCATTATCTGATTACTCAAGAGCATGAAAACATGTTGATCGGATTACTGACAAAATCTGATTGCTGCAGTTATTGCAGTAACCACACTCTTTGGCTCCTCACACATACAAAACATGTCCAAACATTGATTTAATGACAATTCTGAAGGCTAAAGAGGTACAAATTGGGCTGTGTAGCAGCGGAACTGCATTCTCTGGATGAGGCTTCATCCAATCCCTTTGTGACTGAATGTAAATCTAGTCCTCATACCAATGTTCCCACATTTCGTGTAATGCTTTCACAAAAGGGTAAAGTCTGTTCCTGCAGCACAGAAGCGCAAACTACATATTAATAGGACCCTTAATTTCAGAAGAAATGTTGAATCAGCAAACTTTGGCTCTATAGCGTAGCTCCTGATAGATGTACTTTAGATACACTACAGGTGTACTTTTGATACATTACTTACACTTAGTAGATGTATTGTTGATATGTTACATGAAGTACATTTAAAACCTAATCTTACCCCTAACACCTAACCTTCCCCCTGGCCCTACTCTTAACCCTAATCTTAACCTCAACCCAAAACCTAATCCTAACCCTCATCCTGGCCCTAATTCTAATCCTGGTCCTAACTTTAACCTCAACCTAAAACCTAATCCTAACCCTCACCCCGGCCCTACTCTTAACCCTAATCTTAACCTCAACCCAAAACCTAATACTAACCCTCATCCTGGCCCTAATCCTAATCCTGGTCCTAACTTTAACCTCAACCCAAAACCTAATCCTAACCCTCACCCCGGCCCTAATCCTAATCCTAACCCGAACTTTAACCTTAACCCAAAACCTAATCCTAACCCTCACCCTGGCCCTACTCCTAACCCTAATCGTAACCTCAACCCAAAACCTAATCCTAACCCTCATCCTGGCCCTATTCGTAATCCTGGTCCTAACTTTAACCTCAACCCAAAACCTAATCCTAACCCTCACCCTGGCCCTACTCTTAACCCTAATCTTAACCTCAACCCAAAACCTAATCCTAACTCTCACCCTGGCCCTAATCCTAACCCTGACTTTAACCTTAACCCAAAACGTAATCCTAACCCTCACCCTGGCCCTACTCTTAACCCTAATCTTAACCTCAACCCAAAACCTAATCCTATCTCTCACCCTGGCCCTAATCCTAACCTTAACCTTAACCCAAACCATAACCCTCACCCTGGCCCTAATCCTAACCTTAATCTTAACCCAAACCATAACCCTCATCCTGGTCCCAATCCTAACCCTAACTTTAACCAGTGCAAAAAATGCGAAAAATATTATTGCTTCTAAGACAGGGCTGTATATAGTAGGCTATAAAGGCTACTTAAACATTCATTTTCAAAGGCCTAAAATGGACAGAACACATAATGTATATATATATATATATATTCTGTGTTTTTTTAAACACCATATTTTCACAACCGTGAGGTGTCTAGGAACCAATCACATGCCAACTGAAAGAGGTAGTCATAAAGTTTCTGACTGTCAGAAGACGGTTCCCTTCAGTCTGCAAGGAGATGCGGCCCCTGAGCAGAAAGCCCTCTGTGTTCTCCAACAACACTGGATGATCTCCGAAACTGCACCTAATGCACATGTTCAATCCAGTACGGGATGAATTTGACTAGGGTGTTGATGTTGTCCATACAGCTAGAGGAGGATCATATTTGGCACTTCTTTATTTCAACTTTATTGCATTACTGCATTACTGCATAAATCACCCTATATATATATATATATATATATATATATATATATATATATATATATATATATACATTTTATATGCATTATATTGCCACAAGTATTCGCTCATCTGCCTTCATATGCCAATGAACTTGAGTGACATCCCATTCTTAATCCATAGGGTTTAATATGATGTCGGCCCACCCTTTGCAGCTACAACAGCTTCAACTCTTCTAGGAGGGCTTTCCACAAGGGTTAGGAGTGTGTTTATGGGAATTTTTGACTGTTCTTCCAGAAGTGCATTTGTGAGGTCAGACAACGATGTTGGACAAGAAGGCCTGGCTCACAGTCTCCGCTCTAATTCATCCCAAAGGTGTTCTATCGGGTTGAGGTCAGGACTTTTCTACAGACATTAGTGAAAGAATGGGTCGCTCTCAGGAGCTCAGTGAATTCCAGCGTGGTATCGTGACCGGACGCCACCTGTGCAGCAAGTGCAGTCGTGAAATTTCCTCACTACTAAATATTCCACAGTCAACTGTCAGTGGGATTATAACAAAGTGGAAGCGATTGGGAACGACAGCAACTCAGCCACGAAGTGGTCGGCCACGTAAAATCACAGAGTGAGATCAGCGGATGCTGAGGGGCATAGAGCGCAGAGGTCACCGACTTTCTGCGGAGACAATCACAACAGACCTCCAAACTTCATGTGGTCTTCAGATCAGCTCAAGAACAGCATAGGGAGCTTCATGGAATGGGTTTCCATGGCTGAGCAGCTGCATCCAAGCCTTACATCGCCAATGGCAATGCAGTGGTGTAAAGCGCCGTCACTGGACTCTAGAGCAGTGGAGACGTGTTCTCTGGAGTGACCAGTCATACTTCTCTATCTGGCAATCTGATGGACGAGTTTGGGTTTGGAGGTTGCCAGGAGAACGGTACTTGTCTAGCTGCATTATGCACAGTGTAAAGTTTGGTGGAGGGGGGATTATGGTGTGGGGCTGTTTTTCAGGAGTTGGGCTCAGCCCCAAAAATTCCCATAAACATACTCCCAGAAGAGTTGAAGCTGTAATAGCAGCACACACACACACATATATATATATATATATATATATATATATATATATATATATATATATATATATATGAAGAGTGGCTGAAAAACTGAAGATCATGAAAATATGTAAATCAAACCTCACAAATGACTTTATAGTGAGAACAATACAATGTGTGAAAAATATGCACTACTAAACTAGCTAACTGCTGTGGTAATTAAGTGATTTAGGTGCAACTTTGATTGTTTTTTAATTGCTTTGGGTAACTGTCAAGTTACTCACAACATGCGATTATAGTTGCATGAAAGTTTCAAACCATCTTTTTTTTTTAATTCTGTGCTGTGCCAGGCTAACAGATCTAATCTGCTGTTGTGTAGGAACGGCACTGATGTAACTCATTACGGATCTTCGGTGACGAACGAATGCATATCCGCCATATACAGCAGCACATAAACACAAACACACAGACACATAAGAGCCAGGCTGGCTGAGCTGATTACTGATCCTCAGCACCAAATGAGTCACCGTTCTGACAGTGTGTATCGTGGGCTGTGTGTACACCCACACACACACACACACACACACACACACACACACACACACACACACACACAGAACCATATCTCATTCTCCCTCACAATCCCTCTCTCTCTCTCTCCCTCACTCTCTCGCACTGTGGTGTTTCCCCTCAAACCTTCTTCTTCCTTATCCCTTTTTCTCTTCCCCATCACTTGCAGTGTATTTTCCATGTCCCTTCCTTCTTTCCTTTGTCTATTTTCACTGAGCTACCTTTCATCACTGACCTTACTCCACACACAACTTTACATTCTTTGTCGGCACCCCTACTTGCACAACACAAAGACTGTCGCTTTCTCTCTCTTTTTCTCTCTCGCTATCTCTTTCTGCATCACTTTCTGCATCATCGCTGTTGTCGGAAGAGACAACCTCGTATCTCCAAAACGGTAACTTTACAGGAGAAGGAAAAAACCTACTTTACTTTTAATGTAAATCAATGGAACCAGACGTCTTTCCAGGACATTTTAGGTCATTTATTTTGGTCCATTCATCATGAAATTTCCATACAATGTAAATGGCAACAGGCATTTTCAGATTATGTCAAAAACTGAAAAACGCCAAAATTGAAGACACGAGGTTTTCTTCTGACAACAGTGTTATGATAGTTTTCATTTAACTATTTATTAAAGACTTAATATCGCTCTCTATTTTTATCTCTCTCTTTCCCTTACCGGTCTTCTCTCCTTCTTTTTGTTCTGCCTGTTTTCCTCCTCATTTACGGCGCTTTTTTTGTTTGCTGTATTTTAATATACATTCTGATTTAGCTTATTTTATTGTCGTTTATTAAGAAAGCGTTTAATATTTTGTGTAAAACTTACTCTAAAGAATGTGTGTTCAGGTGCTATATAACTTTATTATTACTACCTTTCTCTTCCGCAGCGCTCCTTTGGCACCTGGGACTGCCTCACAAACGAGACTGATGGCCTCCCTTAAGAAAGAGAGAAAAAGAGAGAGAGAAAGAAAGAGAGACAGAGACAGAGATATAAAAATGACTTCCCATCTCCATTTCAGTTGTATGACCCTCTCCCATCCAGCTGCATCACTCAGCAGTAACAGAATCCACTAAACAGGACCACATACTGAAAAAATATATAGTTTATATAAATGATAAATTGCATCAGTATTATATTTAAAAATAATAACACAGCATTGCACGAAAGATTTATTGAAAAGGAGCTTGCTAAGCAGAATCTTAAACACAAAGGAAACATAACATTACATTCAATAATCACTTTATACTTCAAAACGTGGAAAGGAATTCAAAAGTAAAATAACAGATTCAAATTGCATAAAATATTTTTAAAGCTGTAAATTTACATTAACATTTTGCACGTCAAACACTAAAGTGGTGAAGCTAAAACTCATATTTGCATTTTATGTATTTTGATCACTTTCCATAAACATGTTTTAAGCAGTTCACTTCATGTCAAAGGGCAAATCTACAGCTGAAGTTCACCGAAGACAGAGGTCACTAATAACGCTGTCCTATGTGGACCTGCACCTACAACCGATAAACTATGGAGAGCTACCTAATTTCGACGTTGTGGTCCTATTTTAATCATCATGGCATTTCTAGCCTTCATGGTTTCACTTTAGACTTCACTGCAAACTCACAGACCAATCACGTGCACTGTAAATGTCACACGTGACGCTACTCAGCCAATCAGATCGGTGCATTTCGATGCGCACTGAGACTGGAGTGAGTGACGCCACACAAGGGAGGAATGAGGCGAGAAACAGCAGTCAGAGAAGAAAGTGAGCCAGATTATTCCACATGATGTGACCTAAAAAGAGAAACTGACAGTAAATGTTGTTGAAATCTGACAGAACTGGACTTTTTTCAGTTTGACTGTATTAGATGTTGATATTCTTACTCGGCTACTTCACTAAACAGCATATGGCACTGAGTCATGATGCCAGTTCAACTGGACCTTATTGAATTTTAATTAAACACCCTGACCTAAGATGTTTTATGCAAGGCATGAGGGAATCTGAAACTAGTGAATTCAGTGTTTTTGCTTTTGACTTTTGTTTGCTTGATGATTGCTTAACAACACCTTTACAGGACATGGTTGTTAATTGGATGTTTGTTAACAGCTTTACAGTAAATCGGTTAAGAGGAAATGTTTTGTTAAAAAAAGTTTGTTAATAACATTTTTAGAGGGCGGCGGTGAGTGATGTTTGTTTATCTGATGTTTGTTAATAACGCCTTTAGAGGGCGGCGGTGAGTGATGTTTGTTTATCTGATGTTTGTTAATATCGCCTTTAGAGGGCGGCAGTGAGTGATGTTTGTTTATCTGATGTTTGTTAATATCACCTTTAGAGGGCGGCGGTGAGTGATGTTTGTTTATCTGATGTGTGTTAATAACGCCTTTAGAGGGCGGCGGAGAGTGATGTTTGTTTATCTGATGTTTGTTAATAACGCCTTTAGAGGGCGGCGGTGAGTGATGTTTGTTTATCTGATGTTTGTTAATAACGCCTTTAGAGGGCGGCGGTGAGTGATGTTTGTTTATCTGATGTTTGTTAATATCACCTTTAGAGGGCGGCGGTGAGTGATGTTTGTTTATCTGATGTGTGTTAATAACACCTTTAGAGGGCGGCGGTGAGTGATGTTTGTTTATCTGATGTTTGTTAATAACGCCTTTAGAGGGCGGCAGTGAGTGATGTTTGTTTATCTGATGTTTGTTAATAACGCCTTTAGAGGGCGGCGGTGAGTGATGTTTGTTTATCTGATGTTTGTTAATATCACTTTTAGAGGGCGGCGGTGAGTGATGTTTGTTTATCTGATGTTTGTTAATAACGCCTTTAGAGGGCGGCGGTGAGTGATATTTGTTTATCTGATGTTTATTAATAACGCCTTTAGAGGGCGGAGGTGAGTGATGTTTGTTTATCTGATGTTTGTTAATAACGCCTTTAGAGGGCGGCGGTGAGTGATGTTTGTTTATCTGACGTTTGTTAATAACGCCTTTAGAGGGCGGCGGTGAGTGATGTTTGTTTATCTGACGTGTGTTAATATCGCCTTTAGAGGGCGGCGGTGAGTGATGTTTGTTTATCTGATGTTTGTTAATAACGCCTTTAGAGGGCGGCGGTGAGTGATGTTTGTTTATCTGATGTTTGTTAATAACACCTTTAGAGGGCGGCGGTGAGTGATGTTTGTTTATCTGATGTTTGTTAATATCGCCTTTAGAGGGCGGCGGTGAGTGATGTTTGTTTATCTGATGTGTGTTAATATCGCCTTTAGAGGGCGGCGGTGAGTGATGTTTGTTTATCTGATGTTTGTTAATAACGCCTTTAGAGGGCGGCGGTGAGTGATGTTTGTTTATCTGATGTTTGTTAATAACACCTTTAGAGGGCGGCGGTGAGTGATGTTTGTTTATCTGATGTTTGTTAATATCGCCTTTAGAGGGCGGCGGTGAGTGATGTTTGTTTATCTGATGTGTGTTAATATCGCCTTTAGAGGGCG
>NC_051226.1:5933768-5953768 GCF_015220715.1 Pygocentrus nattereri
CAGCACGTTACTCTTTAAACGTAGAAACAGTGCATTTATGACATGGTACAGTCCACTCAGCAGCACGGCCACAGTACCACAGGCTTACCCAGTCAAACGGGGACAGAATATGTACTATGCCGCATTTCTAGGATGAAGTTTGATTTGTTTTCTGTGAGCGCTGTCACTGTACTATGGCCAATCAAAATCTGCCAAGCTCCACGTTGTTTTCTAAACCCTCCAATCAATGCTAAGCATTTGTCGCTGTCCCTAATTGCTTCAGCGTTGCGTCAGCAGTTGGCGTAACACTCATATTTGGCAGTTATTTTCTTCTCTTGCGCGATGTAGGTCACATTTCCACAAAATGGACCTCACTAAAACTCTGAGCCTAGGTACCGCCGGGAGTAGAGGGAACCATTAAGGGCGGGGGATAAGGCAAAAATATCATATTACGATATTTAAAGACATTGTTACATTACAATAAATGTACCACATTATTTTCACACAGACACAACACCACATTTAACAACTGCCATTAAAAAATGATCATTTTATTGTACGTGTCACATGTTCCGCTGCACTAATTCCCATTAAACGGGTCTAATTATGCTCGTTTTAATGAAACTTAGCTGGTCCGTGTTCTTTACGTACTCGATATTCACATAACGCTCTGAAAAGCATTACGTTTATCAAGATAACAAAAGTTATCATCATGATAAAATATTTTGATGTCGCCCACATCTAGGTACCATCAGCACACACTGCAACGAATAATAGCTTAACAAGTGAAAACGTCTTAAATGCATCTGTTATTATTTCTCATTATAAGAATATTATATGATTCTGTACATTTTCTCTAGTGAAAGTGTCTTATTCCACTGGCAGATTAGTTTACTTGTTTCCAGAAATATCTACATTTCTTTTTACGTTTATGGCATTTGGCTCTTATCCAGAGCGACTTACAAATTGACCATTTTACACAGGTAGGCAAAGGCAGTGTTAGGAGTCTTGCCCAAGGACTCTTATTGGTACAGTGTAGGGTGCTGACCCAGGTGGGGGATTGAACCCCAGTCTACAGCGTAGAAGGCAGAGGTGTTAACCACTACACTAACCAACCACAAGCAACGCTTAAAATAAGGAACATGATCTGACAAAGGAATAAGACACTTTTATAAGATAAGATTGCTTAAAAACAAGTTAAAAAATCCAGAAATAAGTTACATAATCTTAGAAGAGTCTCATAATGAGATATATTAGATATATTGACTACATTTAAAATGCTTACACTGGCTAAGACACATGTTCTTTACCACAGGCCAAGCCTATAAACACAGTTTCTGAAATTATCAGTACAGTTTTGGGATTTCACTGCAGGTATGAGAGTCATGGTGGTGGTAAAATCCAGAGTACGGTGTTGAGAGTGGTAGTTGGTGGTGGTCCTACCTTGTTATTTGGGATCTTGTGGTGAAATCGAGGGATCTCATGGATCGAAGGACTTCTATGCAGCCCAAATACTGTAAAAAAAAAAAAAAAAGAAGAGGAAGATGTTCAGCACTGGCTTTTTTAATTTATTTTTACAGGTAATTGCAGAACTACAAAGGGATGGAAATTAAACAGAGGAATCATCACATCAAAGATACAGTATCCATTAAAACTAGAAATCTTCTGTTAAGCATGACATGCTGGATTGGTGATCACGGCCAGTATAAGGTTCACAGAACGATGAATGGTCATCTAGGGTCACTTTTGCCTTTTACATTCATAATCAATTCAAAAACAGACAGGACGTTCAGATCAGTAGTTTTGTTGACATGCTTGACTGGGACCTACAGGAGTTTGTGAACTAAAAATATATATTTATTATCAATGGTGATGTGAATGACTTCATTCTGTTTATAGCTCAAGTGAGCAGCTCTGGAATTAATAGAAAGTCAGAAAGAAATTATACTGTGGCAGTGAAATCTTAAATCTAGTCTAAATATCTAAATATCATCGAAATATCTAATATTTACAGACAGTTCAGGCGTAAAATTTAGACCTCCTCGTTTCTACGCTCACTGTCCATCTTATCAGCTCCACTTACTGTATAGCTGGTCTTTGTAGTTCTACAGTTACAGACTGTAGTCCATCTGTTTCTCTGATACTCTGTTACCCTGTTCTTCAGTGGTCTGGACCCCCATGGACCCTCACAGAGCAGGTGCTGTTTGGGTGGTGGATCATTCTCAGTACTGCAGTAACACTGACGTGGTGGTGGTGGTGTGTTAGTGTGTGTTGTGCTGGTACAAGTGGATCTGACACAGCATCACTGCTGGAGTTTTTAAACACTGTGTCCACTCACTGTCCACTCTATCAGACACCTTGTAGATGTAAAGTCAGAGACGACAGCTCATCTGCTGCTGCACAGTTTGTGTTGGTCATCCTCTAGGCCTTCATCAGTGGTCACAGGACGCTGTTGGCTGGATATTTTTGTTGGTGGACTGTTCTCAGTCCAGCAGAGACGCTGAGGTGTTTAAAAACTCCAGCACCACTGCTGTGTCTGATCCACTCAGACCAGCACAACACTAACACACCACCACCACATCAGTGTCACTGCAGTGCTTAGAATGACCCACCACCCAAATAGTACCTGCTCTGTGAGGGTCCATGGGGGTCCAGACCACTGAAGAACAGGGTAACAGAGTATCAGAGAAACAGATGGACTACAGTCTGTAACTGTAGAACTACAGAGACCAGCTATACAGTAAGTGGAGCTGATAAAGTGGACAATGAGTGTAGAAATGAGGAGGCTTTTTCATTTTGCTTATTTCAAGTATTTTAATTCAAGAAATAATTCTTGAAATAAGCTAAATTATTTGCCAATGCAGTAGGATATGTTCACCAGGTAAAAATACTTCAAACAAGTATAAACGTCAGGAAATTAATCGGACAATATTCTTACAACAATTTTAATATGACCCTATATAAGAAGATTTCACTTACTTTCACTTATTTAAAACGATGTTTTTATAGCGCACTACATGACAAAAGCAATTAAAAATATTCCCACAGTATCTGGCATGTCACCTTAAACGTACATGTAAAGGATAATAACCCTGTCACAGGTCGGGACCGATTCACCCACACACAGGAACAGGCAAGCACACACACACACACACACACACACACACACAGTGCAAGTGAGTGTGTAGGAGAGAGTGAGAGAAAGAACATGCGGATTACACACTGAGAACAGTTTGTCAGATCACACATTCGAGCTGACTGCGCCATGTGCCCGATGCCATGATGAGACGGGTTTATAACACATATCGAATGGCACCTTTAGCATTACATAACTGCCCAGAACAGCCAGCCTGCACTGACCTCTGGGATTGGATACTGACCATGACAGGCTCGGATTTAAACAGAGCGGTACCCGAGCGCTGAGCCAATGATGGACCGACCAATTTTAGCGCAGCAGTCAAACAGGCACTGAAGCTCCTTGAAGTTCTGTGGTATTTGTTCTTGAAAATGGGAGACGTATAAAGTTTCCTAGACAGTTTACTTTGAAAATAAAAATAAAAATTCTATTTTTAATCTGACTTCACGCTCTTTACCTTTAACTCCACCCCACTTCCGTCTTTCAAAGAAAAATAAAGACAGAAATATCACGAACGTGAGATCAAAAACTAAGCGAAAGATGAAAATCTTGTCTCTGTGCAGCTAAAAAAAGCAGTACGGCGCCATCCGTTCACCAGAGGAGCGTGTTCTGAAAAGACAAACGGCAATGGGTGACGCTTTGTGCCACCCTCCCCGTCCTCACTTAACCGCAGATGCACGAGTTGAACTCAGCGGACAGGAATCATAGTTTGCAGCCCTGTCTCCATTACTTTCCGCTGTATGTTTACTTTCCATATATATTTCCACACTTCGCTGTTACCATAGATCATGTCTTCAGGGTGACCTCTTGGTCTTAACCTCCTCGGTAATCGAATCAGCACCCTCAGAAAAACAAACCTAACAACACATATGAAATGTGATGGAGACCAAAGAAAATATTTTTTAAAAAATGCTCCTAATATTTAAAAAAAACTATATTTTCTTCTTCTTGGTTGGTTCCTGGATTTAGGGCAATGATTCACGGCAGCAAAGAGATGTTGAAAATTGCATGCCCTATAGTTATGCTTCTTTGCTTTACATGCAAAACCAGAAGAAATATAACATACAGTACTGCCTAAGCCTCAGGTACCCAAGACACATTTTCACAATGTATTTATTTGTGTAGTTTGTGTTTATTTGCTGAGAAAATTGTTAATATTTGAATAAACAAAATGTATAGAAAATTAATGATTACACACACACACACACACATATATATATATATATATATATATATATATATATATATATATATATACCTGTGACCCTGAGGGAGAAGCAGCTTAGAAAATGTGTCTGTGTGTATATATATATATATATATATATATATATATATACATATATATATATATATATATATATATATATATATATATATATATATATATATATATATATCAATAATTTGTGATTTTCTGGATGTTGGTGTGTTTGTTTACCCATCTCCAAGCCTCTCCTCGAGGAAGTCCAGTATTATATGTAGTTATAAAGCAGCTCCTGGTTTGACCAATCAGTGCTCAGTAAATTGAGCTCATGATGTAATTGGTGATATTAACGAGTCTCTGTGGCGGCTGTGAAGGTGTCGAGGAAAAATATGGACCCAAGAAATTCTCGTTACTTTTTATTGTTTTTGTTTATCTGAATTATGAATACGACTTTATATTGTGTATATTGTGATAAACTCACTGCTGAGCTAAACTGTTTAAAAATTCGCTTAGAGGCCTCAAACTTTCCCACAGTGCTGTATATGAACTATTACACACTGACATGGTGTTATCACAATACCAGATTTTTGATTTTGATACTGATACCAAGTGTAGTATTACAATGTTTGATACCAAAAAATGTCCCGGCAAAAAAAAATCACTCTGAATGTTGAGTGAATTTAACACAGAAAAGGTTCTTTAAACTTTAAAATCGTTCTTCACACCCCTACATCTCCTAATTTACAATCATAATATGAAAGAACCGTTAACTGAAAGGTTCTTTAGGGAAGCACAAGTGGTTCTTCCATTGCTCAAAAGAACCCTCATAGGCTCCTTTGTTTTTAAAAATGTAGACAAAACACAAAGTGAATAAGTGATACTTTTTTGATCCCACAACCGGGGAAATTCCACTTCCACATTTAACCCATCCGTGAAGTGAAACACCACATACACACTAGTGAATACACACACACTAGGGGGCAGTGAGCACACTTGCCCAGAGCGGTGGGCAGCCCTATCCACAGCACCTAGGGAGCAGTTGGGGGTTAGGGGTCTTGCTCAAGGACACCTCAGTCATGGACTGTCGGCCCTGGGGATCGAACCAGCGACCTTCCGGTCACAGGGCCAGATCCCTAACCTCCAGCCCACGACTGACCCAAAAACAAAGGTTGGACCGCAGGGATGACTTTCAATGGATCGCAGCGCAGCTTGCTGCTCTACCACTCACGACACCCTGGCCCAGAATCAGGTCGTTTACGAGTCCTTTAGAACACCAAGTCCCACGAACATGCTTTGGCGTTAAGACGGGTAAAGTAAGGGCGCGGCGCAGCTTCTAGCCCGCATCCCAAATATCAGCTAATATCTAAAACACTGAGTGAAGACACACATATTGAGGCTGTGTGGAGCCGTTTCTATTTAAACGCCCAATAATCAAGTCATTCTTTTTTTTCAGCAGAGAAGCTTCAAACATGAACTAAAACAAAACGACGACTCAGGTAGAAGTATATGTGACGGGTGTAACGATGTATCAAAACATTGTGATGTCTATTAATCATGACATCTATTTATTAGGGGTTGTCAATACGACAATATTTCATCACTATAGTAGCAACTTGCGTCAGCTTTTCTGGGTCACTGTTAGTACTTTCAATATTTAAAGAGAGCATATTTAGTCTTTATTAATTGGATTTAAAGTAGCACAGAATGTAAAATGTTGAACTTTTAAAAAAATTTTTTTTATAATGATACATAAAATAATGTAATTCCTGGGGCTTAGAAAAATTGTGTTCTTGCACAGTGATGTTCGTATTATTATATTTTTGCAATATTGCCCGCCTCTACTATTAATTATCATATATAATACAGCTGCATTGTTCAAACAATGTGCACCAATCAACAGTCTAGCATGTTAATTTCATGTGCCACACTCTTCTTGCCTCCCAGCTCTAGTGTCATTAGTAGATTGTGCCATAACTGAAGTCATTACCTTCTTAATATTTTCAATTCATTTTCATTCATCACTAGATCCCTAATATGTAGCTACAAAAAACTATTTGAGTAAAAAGGTATCAACTCTAGAACCTCTTAATGAAATAGCTATAGAGGAACTACAGTGGGACTCGGCTCATCCAGCATCTATCGGCATAAGAAGTGAAGTTTGTTAAGGTCTCATTTCTTTTCGGATCCTCTTTTCGGAGCAACAGCAAAGCAGTCCAAAATAAAGTCAAAGGAGAATGTGAAGGACTAAAACTGAACTGAGGGAAAACTGCAGTTTGTCAAAATTGTACACTGTACCCATTTTACACATGGAACTACAAGGAGATTCACTTGAAAGAGGCCCCGAATATTCTGTAATAACTTTCTCCAGCACGAAGCAATCTGAACGAAACAACCTGAAATGAGCTCCTCAGTATATGAAGCTTCAAACAAGCCGGGTTGCCCCTGTGTCGGAGCGACGAGGCGGGAGCGGGACAGTCGTAGCTACGTTTAACCTCTCTAATGCTTGCTGACACGTTCAGGAACATGGAGAGGCGTGTCGAAAACGGAGATCGCTCCCAGCGCCGCATGTAATTTACTGTCGTACAAACTGTATTCAACAGAGTCACATTACAAAACCCATCTAAACTTTAAAGTTTAGTCTGAAAGAAATAAACAACTTTATACACTCAGCGGCCACTTTATTAGGTACAGTTGCTTGTTAACAGAAATAGCTGATCAGCCAATCACACGGCCACAACTCAACGCATTAAGGCATTTAGAGGTGGTCAAGACAACCTGCTGAAGTGCAGACCGAGCATCAGAACGGGGAAGAAAGGGGATTTAAGGGACTTTGAACGTGGCGTGGTTGTTGGTGCCAGACGGGCTGGTCTGAGTATCTCAGAAACTGCTGATCTGCTGGGATTTTCACACACAACCATCTCTAGGGTTTACAGAGAACGGTCCGAAAAAGAGGAAATATCCAGTGAGCGGTCAGTTGTGTGGACGAAAATGCCTTGTTGATGTGAGAGGTCAGAGGAGAATGGGCAGACTGGTTCCAGATGATAGAAAGGCAACAGGAACTCAAATAACCAACCAGAATCTCTGAGGAACGTTTCCAACACTTTGTTGAAAGTGTGCCACGAAGAATTAAAGCAGTTCTGAAGGCAAAAGGGGGTCCAACCTTTTACTAGCAAGGTACCTAATAAAGTGGCCGGTGAATGTAGATTTCAGCCGAGATCAAATTCCCTGCTTTAGCATTTCTATCCACTCCCAACTGAACTGCTAATTAAAGCAGATGTTTATGTGCACAACGTTCCTACTGAGGTGCAGCTATCACGCTAACCGCCATGCCAGTTAGCAGCTAACGCTATCAGTCACTTCGTGCCATGCTAACACGTCGAGGTCACCTACAGTTACAGAAACCATGACCTGTTAATTTGAATATCAATGGAATACATCTTTAAATACTGGTTCACATTAAATCCCTCCCATTGTTTATTCAATCTACCTTTTGTAGCTGTTACCATGACAGCAGACCTAGCAAGGATGCTAGCTGGCTAGTTCGCTGGTATTGTCTCTCAAAATAAGAATAATAAAAATAATGTCATTAATATTTGGTCAAAAACATTAAAAACACAAATTAAGTTAATGCGCATCACTATTTCATTGCAGTTGTGCTGAATAACAAAGGATGGCAGCAGACTGTAAAAATAAAAAGAGCCATTTCATGTTTACCATGCCAGCTGAAGCAATTTCCGGATTGATGATGCATTTCCTGTTACTATTGCACATGCGCACGGCCTCCTAATAAGATTTAGTGGGAAAATCTTATAGATCTCACACAATTCAATTAAATCAGTTCTGGATTTATCCAAATCAGGGTGCTTCTAATGAATACAAATAAGTATATTTTGTTTTTTTTAAATAAGTTATATGTAAAAAATTTGCTTAATTTTTATGATGGCCATAAATAATTATTTCTTTGTATACGTGGCGTATTTTTTGGTTCAGACTGCTTCATCATAACGGGAGTTCCAACAGAATATACAGGGCCTCTTTCAGGTGAATCTCCCTGTAGTTACTAACCACCTCTGATCACGTGTCTATTTGAGGTATCTATAACATACATGCAGCGGTTTTTGCTTTGCAGTCAGCGACATACATACTCTCTCTGCTTTACTTCACCTCTTACACCAGCAAAGCGCTGCTGCATGACTCACCTGAACACAGCAATGACTCACCTGACCTGTCTCGCTCTAACCTGAACACTCACTCCTTCAATGAGATGAATGAACGAATGAACGAATCACATGTGTTATTTCCTTGTGAACACAGCGAATGATTCATCCTGAGAGTCTCCCAGCTCCTCTACCCTTGACAGCAAAGGCGGCTGATAATTCCTGCTCTTAGCGTTGCAGTAATAATCTACATACACACATGGGCCACTTCATTAAGTACACCCACCTTGCATCTACACTCTTTGTCCACTTTATCAGCTCCACTTACCATATTGCATAGTGCACAGTGTTTAAAAACTCCAGCAGCACTGCTGTGTCTGATCCACTCATACCAGCACAACACACACTAACACGCCACCACTGCGTCAGTGTTACTGCTGAGAATGATCCACCACTCTGTGGTGGTCCTGACCACTGAAGAACAGGGTAAAAGGGGGTAACAGAGTATCAGTGAAACAGATGGACTACAGTCTGTAACTGTAGAACTACAAAGTGCAGCTATACAGTAAGTGGAGCTGATAAAGTGGACAATCAGTACAGAAACAAAGAGCTGTATTTAAAGAAGTGGGGAGGGGGGGCAGTTATTCCTGGATACTGATATCAATTGTTTTCCCATTTTGCTTAACATAGGATTTCAGTTGCTCAGCAGGTCAGGGGATTCTTTCCATTTCATAATGTGCCAAATGTCAACAGTGGTGACAGGTCTGGACTGCAGGCAGGCCAGTTTAGAACCTGGACTCTTTTAAGATGGATCAATGCTGCTGTAATACATGCAGAATGTGGTTTGACATTGTCTTGATGAAATCAAGCCTTCCCTGAAATAGACGTGGTCTGGATGGCACCATATGTTGCCAAAACATGTATATATCATTCAGCATTAATGGTGCCTTCACAGATGCGCCAGTCACCCAAGCCATGTGCACTAATGCACCCCTAAACCATCATGAATACTGGCTTTTGAACAGTGTACTAACAACAAGCTGAATGATCTTTATCCTAGAGGACACAGTGTCAATGATTTCAAAAATGAAATTAAAATGTTGATTCGTCAGACCACAGGACACTTTTCCACTTCCCCTCAGTCCATTTTAAATGAGCTCAGGCCCAGAGAAGGCGGCAGCGTTTCTGGATCCTGTTTATATTTGGTTTATTCTTTGCATGTAAGAGTTTAATCAGCATTGGTGGATGCAGTGATGAACTGTGTTCACAGACTGTGGTTTTCAGAAGTGTTTCTGAGCCCATGCAGTGATTTCCAGTACAGAATTTTTAATGCAGTGCTGTCTGAGGACCCAAAGATCACAGCCAGCAAATGCTGGTTTTTGGCCTCGTCCCTTACATACAGAGATTTTTCCAGATTCTCTGAATATCTTGATGATATTGATCAATGATATTATGTACTGTAGACAATGAAAAGCAGAAATTCTTTGCTGTTTTACACTGAGAAACATTATTATTGAATTGTTGGTCTATTTGACTGTGCAGTCTTTCACAGAGTGGTGAACCCCTCCTCACCTTCACTTCTGAAAGACTATCTGAGATGCTCTTTTATACCCAAAAAAATACATAAACATATGGGGTTTCTTTCACACACACACACACACAAATATATATTATGTTATATTATATATATATATATATAATATATATACTTAAACACACACAATTATTAGCACTTTTAAAAAAAGAGGAAACCCACACCAGCAGGATCTCACAAATGTGCATGTCTGTAGAAACAAATGCACATGAAGTAATGTTTTCTGCAATAAACTGTGTGTATGTGATAACTTGATTAACTGTCAAAATAATCACTAGAATACTCGATTACTAATACAGTCAATGGTGACAGCCCTAATACAGTACAGTCAACATTCCTGGATAATTAATGGTCTAAAATAATGGCCAGGAACAGATGGATGGACATGGATATGGAAGATAGCTATGAAGATATGGTTGGTTAGTGTAGTGGGTAACACCTCTGCCTTCTATGCTGTAGACTGGGGTTCAATCCCCCACCAGGGCAAGCACCCTACACTCTACCAATAAGGGTCCTTGGGCAAGACTCCTAACACCACCTTGGCCTACCTGTGTAAAAATGATCAAATTGTAAGTTGCTCTGGATAAGAGCGTCAGCAAAACGCTGTAAATGTAAGATACGTTTATTCAATCTCTCTCTCATGAGACACACTGAAGAGATCCCACCTACCATGTAAAAAAAGTTTTACAAAATTGCCACAGTGCAATTAAAAATTTCGACAGATAGAATTTAGAAGACATAAATACATACATACACAAGCAAAGCAAAATTAGATGAATGAACTATACACAAAATAGGGAATGCAGGTGAGAACTGGAACAGAAACAGCACAGTAAAGTATAGAAAATCCATCAAGACCTCGCAGAAAAATGACAAAACCTGTAGAAAGCGATGGGTGTGGTAATGAGCTGCAGGTGTTATAACGAGGGCAGGTGGAGTGCTGTGGCTTCCGAGGATGCGGCCACAACAGCAACGCTATCTTCAATTAAAATAACTTGCTCAAGCCTCTTCAGTGGAGGAACACCACACCGGGGCCTACAGTACATGACAAGGTAAATGCCATTTACAAAGCAAACCGTACGGATTTTAATATCATCTGCATTTATGCATAAGCAGATATTTATTATTATTGTTTTGCTGATCAAAATTGAAAGGAGTTACACTTGAAAGTAGAAGTGAGCAATATGACAATATCACATCACATCATGTGATGGTATGCTTTTGAGCATATCTCTGATATTGCCAGTAGGAACACTGAACAACTGCTTGCATTATACCCAAAAGAGCATAATTTGGCTTGTTTAGTTGGTGCGAGCGTAGAGAATATAATTAATTGTATTCATACTTTTTGATAGTATTTCTTAAAAGCAGCATTATTGGTTCATTTTTGTCTATTCCAGCTTATCAAACCTCAGCAAACCTAAATATTGTAATGCATATCATGCATCAAGAAAATGTTGTGAAGTATCACATCCATCCATCCATCCATCTATTTTCTAAGCCGCTTCTCCGTCAGGGTCGCGGGGGGATGCTGGAGCCTATCCCAGCAGTCTTCGGGCGGAAGGCAGGACTATATTTTTTGCCATATCACCCATCCCTAAATAAAAAGGCTAAAAAAATCAGGCTGTACTGTAACACAATAGAGTACAGGACAGTTTCCAATATGTTTCTGAGATGCATGTTTTGCCCGAATGTACTGGGCATGAATGTGTGTCAAAAACAGTGTCCGGTCGATTTCAGTCACTGTCCTTTTAGTGCAGCGTAGCGTGATGTGTACGGTCAAGCAAATGGGCCGTCATTAAAAGAAGTCATCATCAACACACGTTTAAGTCAATACGTGACGGGGCCAGTGTGGAAAGAGATTTTGGACGCACCTCCCCCGCCAGGCCTGACCTCCTCATCTCACTTCATTCCATGCCATTCACACAATAAGGGCAACAGCAACAACCAGAGACAGGCAGCTGAAGAGCTGGGCAGGGGTGCCTTTAGTTTAGAGATGCAACTCCTGTCAACCCCAAAAGAAAAAAAACTAGCATTCTACTTCCACCTCTCTCTCTCTCTCTCTCTCTCTCTCTCTCCCTCTCTCTCTCCCTCACTCTCTCTTGCTCTCTCTCTCTCTCTCGCTCCATGTCGAGTGTACTGAGCTCCAGTGCTGAGGCTGTAGCAGAGGGTGATTCACACTGGAAAAAAGCAACAAGGGTATGAAGCATGAATCATCCTGTAGAAATCGAAGTCACCTTTACCTCAACGCATCCCTAATCACACATTATATGATGAAGTGATGAAGCCCGGAACAACAGCGCAGTGCAGGAAAGTCTACAGCATGTTTAAAATATGTTTGGAATACATGCAGCGGGAGTGAAATACTGGCATTAGAATGATTTCAAAGCGTTTAACGTGAACGCAGGCGCGTCGTGAACTGACAGGAATAATATCTTCCCAAGCCCGGTTACGACACCTTACCAGTTTATTTACAATTAGCAAAAATGCTGATACTGATTACTGATACAAGCATAAAAATAAGCAGTAAAAATAACTCAGGCGTTTATAATCTAAAACAAAAACTGCACGGCCATACCACATTCGGGCGTTTTTGGTCTGCGCTGACTCAGTGCGGATGCCATAGAGAAACATCAATACCTCCCAAAAATGTCTATCTGTGTTCACGACTGTAAATATCTTCTCGGGACAATGCATCGATGATGTGCGATCCAAAATCTTGTAAGAACAAACAGTCAGTGCACTTTCTGTACAGCCTGCATGTAAATGGACTGGCACCACCTCATTCAGCTCAAATAAAACAGGTCCATTGTGAAAAATGAGATGAAGATCGTTTCCTGGATGAACAATGACCATTCAAATATCTGCTCAGGTTGAACAGATCAAACACGGCACCGCCTCCACTGCACAGGAGAAAGGAGTCGTATTAAAAGGATACATGACTAAAAATCCAGTTTATAGTAATTACAGTTGTAATAGTTGACAACTATTTCAATATCAAAACGGCATTTTATTGGAAATATAAAGGGTGCAGGAAAATCCTCTTTTGGTGATATAATGAAACTCCCAATCGCACACAAACCACAAACCTAGAGTTTAAGAAATCCCTGCTGCAGTGGCGCTGCTCATTTGAAGCGCAGCTGCTTTTATAAACCACAACAAACCCTTTGTCTTCAAATTCATCTTATTTGCACTGCCACGATTACGGTTTATGAATATACCTGACGTGAGAGCAACTCCACTACCTGAACTCTGGTCACCGTGGTTACGATATTTGCATGCCGTTTCCACTTGATGAGATAAACTTGGTGTTCGTTTGAACAGATCAGCTCTAGTGGTAAAAATAGTCAGTCACATGGACTACCTGGCTGCTCGGTGCCTATGCAGCAAACATGATAGATAGACAGAGAAAGAGAGAGGGAGAGAGCGCAACAGAGAAAGAGAGAGGGAGGAAGCTATGGCTAATAGCACATGGAGACAGTTACCGATGGCAGAGGGACAAAGCTCAAAACTGAGCCTGACGTTTGTCTCCTAGCACTGACAACAGGGTGCAAACAGGCTCAGGTAATAGACAACACAAGACAAAAGTACAGAGCAGTGCTATTCTGCATATAGACCTTAGCCTGCTGATGCATTCTGGTCAGCCTTGTCTTTGTTTTTTCCTCCCCGTAAAGGTACTTCTGCTTGCCGGTGCTTTTCCACTGAACACCTTCTCTGTTGCCTGCATTATTTAACGCCTGTTTTGGCCTTCACTATTCTCAGTGCTGTGGCTGAATCAAAACAAGCAAGACGCTGCCTGCTTGCTACCCTTTATTCTCCATCTCTCTCTCATTAGTTGCAAAAACGGACAACTAGAGGTTGGACGGGAGGTTAATAGAGATGCATGGAACAAAAAAGAAAGTGCAAAAGGGGGATTTGGGGGAGAAGAGAGAACAGAAACCCTCACCTTCACGATATACGTCACTCCGGGTCCGGATATCTTTTCGCTGGAGTGCAGCCATCCTCGAGAGGGTTTATTCACCAGACCCGCGCATCCTCCACCGCTGGCAGCACCCATGCCTCCCACACCACCCAGGTTCCAATCCTCCCCGACTCCAGGCTGAGCCTCCTCCATCCTGCCTTTCTTCCCGGCGGTGGTCATGGAGCCTGGCTCCTGCTGTCCAGAAGCACCGGCAGCACACGAGCTGCCCCCAGCGGCCGCTGAGACGAGGCCGGACGATCCTGGGCTGCTTGAACTCCCCCCTCCCCCTCCTCCCCCGCCCCCCTGGAGCTTGGAAACGGCCAGGTCCTTGACAGCAGACGGGAGGCCCTTGATGCCCAACAGGCCTCCGCCAGAGTTGGCGAACTTCAGGCCAGAGACCTTGTTGATGAGGGTGCACAGGGTGGTGCCCGAGTCCTCGGCCGCTGGTGCCGGCGACTCAGGGGGCAGTACCTCGGCCGGTGGCGCGTAGGGGGGTGGCTGGTGGCCAGCAGGCGGTGGCGGCGGAGCGGCCGACACCTTGGTGGCGTTCATGGAGAGGCCGTGGAGCAGCTCGTCGACGGACGTCACCGACTCATTCCTGAAGCGGTTGTATTTGGTGCGGTGAAGCATGCCCCTCTGCCTGCCTGCCTACTTACGTACGCACGGGCAGAACCGACGTCAAGCTGACCACTGTCCACTCTTCCAGCATGCTGGGGCCGAAAAAAAAAGCGTTCCTCACGGCCGATGTACAGGTCTGGACCGAAGTAATTGCCCACCTCCACTTGCTGCTCTACAGCTATGGCACCGGTGGTTGGAGTGGTTTGGTGACTATGGTCACCGACTGCCACTGCTGTTCCTGCTACTGCTAAAGCGAACAAACGCTATGAAAATCCTACACACCACGCCACCTCAGGGGCCAAAAATACAACACCACAGTGCACACAATCCATGGAGGACAAAAGACGGAAGAATGGGGGAAATAAATAAAAAAACCAGGAGCATGGGAAGCTGGAAATGGAGAGATGCTCCTCTTCGGCGATGGAGGTCCAGCGATAGAGGAGAAAAGAAGAGCTTTATGAAGGAGATGTCTCCCTCTCTCCCCGCAGCCTGGCGGATCTGTGCACACGCATGACTCACTCGCAGAGAGAGGGAGAGAGAGAGAGAGAGAGAGAGAGAGAGAGAGAGAGGAACCTTCTCAACAAAAGACTCACTCAACACCGCAGATCACTTCCTGTAGCAGAAAAAAATAAAAAAGCCTCCCACTTACAGCACAGTAGAACCAATCGATTCTCAAATTTCCTTCCAACGATATTTTGTCATCCGCAGGAATGCTTCAGTGCTCAATTCACTCCAAAAGGTAGAAGGAAAAAGAGACATTCAGAGCAAAAAAGGCTATCAAAATTCACCATCCAGCAGTGAACGGCAGGTATAGTGTGTGTCCTTGCTTGTCGACTTTCTTCATAATTTGAGTCAAAACCCATGTAAACCGGGTCCTTCAAAACAACGGACCCAATCAAAAATTATGAGACTAAATAGAGGAGGAACGCAAATAAATACATGAATGAAAATAACACAACATAACAACTAATGGCCAACAGACCATGACCACAAAAAAAGACTGCGTGCCTCAAATTATGACATTAAATGATTTTGTAAGGGTGCTAGTGCTGAAATGTCCACGGGAGAGAATCAAAGTTGAACTGCTCTCCATGATGACGACTAATTTTCCAGACACCTGATAGAAAGACAAAGCTCAGTGACTCTGTGCCGCCTCGCGAAGACGGTCCGTCGGAAGCAAACTGCAATCTCTCATTGATAAAAAATAATGGAATCCGACGGCGTAGGAAAAGCTAGACTCTGAGGTTTCGGTTGCAGATAAAAGACAGACCGATACTCTTAAAAGAAATGCATAAGCAGCCTCTGCCACACTGGTCTGCCTCATTCTAAACGCCGCTTATATCACTGCGTTCTCCATGGTGACCAACCAGGATCTGAATAATTCTCCAAAGCTTAAATACATTTCTTTGTTCGACAGTTCGTCATGTCCATTTATCCCTACATACTGAACGACAGCAGGGGAAAAAACACGCTAAAACACACTATTCTACTGCTGAAAGCAAAAAGAGGGGCCAGTCTTTTATATTATATTATCTTGCTGAATAATTAATCATCATATCAAAAGCACAATGCAAAGAAGTGATCAGACTAAAACGGAATCCAGCGTCTGAATGAACTGCATGACAAATCAGACAGTCCCATCTCTCTCAGTCTCATTAAGAGGCAGCTAGCAGAGTGAAACCCACGGCGTTAGTCCGGGAGAGAGAGAAAAAAAAGCCATTCATGTAAAAATGTCCACAGGAGTGTGCATCAGGAGACCGTCAGTCATTCATAAGCTTCCTCTTCTTCTCTCGCCGCTGCAGCATTCGCACTGCAGTCCCTCCCAACGTCTTGCCTTCCTGCCTGCCTGCAAATCAAAAAAAAGGAAAAGAAAGGGGGGAGAGAGAGAGAGAGAGAGAGAGAGAGAGAGAGACGGCACGTTTCTTCTCTCCAGAGACAACAGAAAAAAGAAAAGAAAAAAAAAAACAAAAGGAGAGATGTGCTCTCCCTCCCCAGTGCTGCTGCGGATGGAGAGAGGAAGGATTCAGGCTGGAGAAAAGGATGCTGAAGGTGCAGAGATTGCCAATTCGGACTGGGCCCGGCTGTGAATGGGGCAGCAGGCGAGCGAGGCCTCGATTCTGTGAATGGAGGCAGGCCTCGGCTCCTTCTGCAAGGCAAAATCCCTCGGGATGCAACCCGGCCGGCCAATCAGAGGCAGGCAGGATGACTCATTCAGGGTAGGCAGGCTGAATAGTGGGACAAACCATTCTCGACTCAGGTGATGGAAGAGACCATTCTCAAGCATGCGCCGCTGCAAAATCACCAGACTGCTTTATTTTTTCAGAAGAAAAAAAAAAAACAGCAGCGCTGTTACTATCGATCTCGCCAGCTGCTGTGAAATTCCTGCAGGTTCTTAAAGTGTCATTCAGATTTTCTTGCATGTGAGGGGGATCGGTTAAATGCACAAACTTTGGCTGATGCACCCCATTCCCGCCTGCCCTCTAGGGGCAAATTCTTCTCATTCAGACGTCCCGACTAGGCGTCCACAGTATGAATGTCACAGAGAAATCCATGCAAAATGATTCATCTTTGAATTTTTTTCTGGCTGGAGTTTAGATTCTTAAATAACACACACACAGTAGTAAAGTAAGTAAGCAGTACTATTTACTGCAATACATTATTATGGTATTATGTATATTTTGTACATAATGTCTGTGTATTTTAATAATGTCTAAGTAATTTTTTTTCTTTAAAAGAAGAGTGAAAAAAACACATCTAAGGCAGATGATGTGTCTAAACAGATCCCCAGTCTTAGTCCTGGCTGCTGCATTGGCATTTTCTGTGATTTCACCACTCTAGCTCACAGGATTCACCTCAACAAGAGTGTCATGATCACCTGAAACTAGAACAAGCAATAGCTCTAAGCCAGACATTCATATTTACTGTCACATTCGAATCTCGCAGCGGCTCGCACTTTGATTCGACTTCAGTTCAGGAGGCAGAATGTGATTATCTTTCCATATCTTGATGTTCTGAGTTCTACAGTGTACACTATGATATTTTTCCATACTCGTCCATCTTCATAAGCATTAGCTTCACTGAATCTGAATATGGAAGGGGTCGACTTGTTGCACCTACAGGCTTTATACTTTAGCATTTCAAAAAAAAATCACACCAAGTTGAATCTTATTGCTGTTTTTGCACGTACACTCTGTCCGATATTGCCTAGTGTTTATTTGTGAAAGTTTTCACAATGTTTGGTACTGTTGACAGTTTCTAGTTAATGGGATGGTGTCATTTAAAACCAACATTTTCTTACATTTCTGAAATACACAAATTTGATATCGTATGTAAACTGGACCTGGACGACAGAGCGATGTAATTTAGATATAGTTGATGACGGACAAGCAACTCAAAGGTGATGTGTACAAAGTGATAATCACCATTTTGGAGAAAAGAACTGAGAGGGAACTTGATTCAAAATGTTCCACTCGCTCTCCAGTCCATAAATTCCATATATAGAAAACAGAAAATAAGCAAATAGGCCATTTTATCAGCTCCACTTACTGTATAGCTGGTCTTTGTAGTTCTACAGTTACAGACTGTAGTCCATCTGTTTCTCTGATACTCTGTTACCCTGTTCTTCAGTGGTCAGGACCCCCACAGACCCTCACAGAGCAGGTACTATTTGGCTGCTGCTGCACAGTTTGTGTTGGTCATCCTCTAGTCCTTTATCAGTGGTCACAGGATGCTGCCCACAGGACGCTGCCCACAGGACACTGTTGGCTGGATATTTTTGGTTGGTGGACTATTCTCAGGCCAGCAGTGACAATGAGGGGTTTAAAAACTCCAGCAGCACTGCTGTGTCTGATCTACTCAGACCAGCACAACACACCACCACCACATTAGTGTTACTGCAGTGCTGAGAATGATCCCCCACCCAAATAGTACCTGCTCTGTGAGGGTCCAAGGGGGTCCTGACCACTGAAGAACAGGGTAACAGAGTATCAGAGAAACAGATGGACTACAGTCTGTAATTGTAGAACTACAGAGTGCAGCTATACAGTAAGTGGGGCTGATCAAATGGACAATGAGCGTAGAAACGAGGAGGTGGTCATGATGTTATGCCCGATTGGGGTAGATGTGCCTACTGAGCCTATAACAGCGTTGCTCTGTGCATTCAAATTAAAGTTAAAAGAAGTGATACCACTTTTTGAATGAAAAATACAGAGCAGCCAATCAGAAGCTTCATGTGTAAGTCTTTAAGTAACTTATGAGACACAAAGCGATGGAAATTTGGTCGAGGTGCAAATGAATTATGCCTGTTTTGTAACACAAATGTCATAATAGGGGCTTGAGGAAAAAAAACATGAAAAAGCACAAATACGCATGTAAATTACGCTGATTATGATGTTTGTTCAATGCAGACTCTTTCAAAAAAGAAGCACAATGCAACCAAGCGTCAATTATTTTTCCAACCTCTAATAATTTGCCTGTTTAAAGAATAAACAGCTTTATTAATGACATTTTTTAATATAATATAAATTGCTCAGATGTCCTATTTTATGCTACAAAACACAATAAGGTCAGTCGTCTTCTCCAATGCTGCAGTAACACCCCCTATATGCCGACTGATCATTCAGGTCACTGAGATGCCTGAAGCTAATGCCCAAAGAAAAGCAGCTGCTGCTATCTTAGGTGACGATAAACTTCATAAGGCATCTCTCTTTTACGGGTCAGGGCCACAGCATACAGATTCAGATGAGTGGCGCTCTTGCCATTAATGGTAAAGCACTGGCTCTCACAGAGTGAATTACTCACACAGTTCACAGAGTTCATTTCATTCTTAAACACATCAGCTTACCCTGCAAGACCAGCAGCGCTCTGAATGGTTTATTTAAACACGTCTGTACGGCCTGTGCTCTTTACATCAGGGCGGCTGCGTTACTCTGAACGGTCTGCGCATTTTAAAATCCTAAACTTTCTTGACCTTCTTTTCAGGACTGCTCAACTTGTGATGGGCATGATTTTTATCGCAGCAAACAAACTAAAGAAAAAGAGGGGTTCATTTTTGTTGACGTTCCAACAGATTCAGTACTGAAGAATAAAGCGTCATTATATACACTGATCAGGCATAACACCTCCTTGTTTCTACACTCATTGTCCACTTTATCAGCTCCACTTACTGTATAGCTGCACTTTGTAGTTCTACAGTTACAGACTGTAGTCCATGTTTCTCTGATACTCTGTTACCCCCTTTTACCCCCATGGACCCTCACAGAGCAGGTAATACTGGTTACATTCTAAGCACTCTCAGTAGGGAAACACTGTGTCCACTCACTGTCCACTCTATTAGACACTCCTACCTTGTC
>NC_051226.1:5956268-6013768 GCF_015220715.1 Pygocentrus nattereri
ATAGGTAGAGAGGAAGCCAAGGGCTTTTCCCTTTCGAGCTCCCTCTTTACCAAACATCCAGACAGCGGTCACAGTGTTGGGTCAGACAGCAGGTACTCTCCCTACTGGATGCAGCACTAACGTTCTGCTTTTAGCTCCAGGGCACCAGCGCGCTGGAATTCACTACAGGAAACACTAAAACGCAACTCACTGGTGCCACTCAGTCATTTTAAACTTTTAATATCGAACCACCTTCCGACAGCCTGAACCTGTTTTATTTAATCTTATTTATTCTTAACTTTTATTTCTTGTTTTAGCTCTTCTCTTAGTTCTTTATTACTTTTTAACTTATTTTAATTAGTTTTATTATTATTATTATTATATATCTTTATTTATAAATCTCCTATCTTCTTCTGATCTTAATCTCTTATCGATTAAACCTCAAGTTTTACTTTTATCTATTTTTATCTTTTTTTCACTGTTATTTTTAAATTTTCTTTTAATTCAAAATGATTAAATATAGATATTATTTTCTTTTTAAAGGTTGATTGATTGATCTGGTTATTAAACTATGAATTACTGCACATCAAAGCACGTAGGTGGGAATAGTTGAGTAAGGATGCGATGTGAGGAGAATCAGCCTTTTTATTTCTTATGCCATGTAATGTAACTGCACTGTTGCAAATGCTCAGCATCAATCCACGCCACTCTAGCACTTCTCATACCTCCTATCTCTAGTGTACAGATCAAATAATCTGCACTGGCCACTCGTTCCACAAAACCAACTAATCTGTGTACATAAATGAATTCATGGCCAGAACTAAAGATACATGTTTATCATATATACACTGAATTTATAGTTAATAAGGGAGCTGAAGAGCCAAAAGCAGGTGTTGGATTAAATAAGGGAGTATATATCCTCACTGCCCCAAACACAAATGTGGCATCTCTATTTTTGCTGTTTTTTATTTTTTGACATATTTTGAGAAAACCAGCTGCCCTTCACACTGTGGGGAAATATCAGTGATGAATGGACCATCAGAAACGCTGGTCCATCAGAAACGCTGGTCCATTCATTCATCAGAACTTCTTGAAGTAAAACCTTTTTTTTTACGTTAATTTTACTGTAAAGTTTTGGAAATTTTCTTTGGTCCGCAGTGCTATATCAATCTTTGTCCATGGTGGTTCGTCCGCTGATCTGGTCCACCCCGATGTCTTTTAACCTGGGTTATTCCATCAGGGACCTTTAGCTACAGCAGACCTGGGGGCCTCACTGTGGGGTATATGCTCAAATCTATTAAAATGTGTTTTAAAAACCACTAAAAACACACTATTTATACTGTGTTAATAATAAACAACAATACTAATATTGATTTATTATTAAAAGTAGAAAATATTCATCTTGAACTGAGTGAAGCACAGGATTATAAATACGGCGTTGATGTTGTCTGTACAGCTGGAGGAGGTTCATACTGAGCACTTGTAAAAATTAATAAACTTTATGCTCCTTAAACCATTTACAGTTTACCGTATTGTTCTGTAATGACTTACAAGTGAAAGAAATCATTTTGAAATCAGATGAATCTGTGCACAATACCAAATTGTGACTCCAACATTGTGAATCGAATCGTGGGCTCTTCTCACCCCCATGGAGGAGTGAAACAGGCAAAATATCACGCTACAGTCACTTTGCTGTATATTATCCTCACCAACTTGTTTATATGCCACCTGTCTTACAACAAAACCTTGTTGAAATTGAATCTATAAAGAACTAAAAAAACCTTCTTAACAATTTATCTCATGTACATTTGGACTGTTTCATTTGGTCCATTTACCATAAAATGTTCACACAATGTAAAGGTCAGTATGGCATTACAGTTGGTGTAAAATGATGCCACTAGGGTGCATAATATGAATGGGAATATAATCATATACCACCCAAAACTTCCTGTCATGCACAAAATGATTTAAACTCAATTTAAAAAAGCAACAACAGCTTAAAACAGTCACTCATCTATTAATAAGTAAAGGCACCCAGGTAAGGAACATCAGCAGCGAGTGGTATTCCCAACAGGAACCTTTACCGTAACCATAGTTTCAAAGACCGCATAGCAACAAGAATGGGGTGAGGGGGCCGGACATAGAGATTGACAGCACACATGAGGCAAATGCCATTGGCTGGTGTGGGCCGGAGTCCCGGTGTGGTGTGCAGCGTGCTGGTGTACAAGCCATCACCGGCTGAAAAGTGGTGTTGGGGAACAGGGTGCTCCGGAAATGTGTTACTAGGTTACCGATTCACCACACTGCTATTAATAAATACTGTACATCCTGACTGCACACGCGTTCAGTGGAGCGCAGTGCACCAGCATGAGATGAATACAATGCATAGTGAATATATAGGTTTTAATAAACTGGGTTTAGTGTATTTTTCATAAAGTAGTGGGAAAAATAACAGTCATGGTAATGAAATAATAAAAACAAAGCAAAAAATAATCAAACTATCAAAGCTAATATACAGGCCATTCTGCTAATGTGGCGGCCAATGGTGTAACACAAATTTAAAGCCATGCAAATGAGCTCGAAATAAGATGAAACGGCTGAGGTCTGCGTTCTCGTTGCTCTATTCCTAAATCAACCATTTAACCGTGTTTTGCGATAAAAACAGTATAACAGTGGTTCCCTCACATAAATGTACTTATTTTCATGTGGAACAATTGTGATGATCATTTTTCATGGTTTTAAATCGTAAAGATGCATTAAAGTGATTATCTGTTATATGATAACATTATTTTAGATATGCAAATACAATTTTACTCTTTATTTTGATAATAAATCTTGTCTCTAGATTTATCAGCAGTGCTACCTGAACATAAAATATGAAAATCACCATCTTTTTTTATTACATGTAGCATGGATATCTTAAAGAGAGAAAGACTAACTTTGAGTAATACGTGGTTGGTGTCATTTCGTTTTGTACTTCTGATCATTTTGGCAAAAATACTGACAGTGTCACTTATTGTGTTCCTCATTACAAATCACTATGATTTTAACTCTGAAATAACAACATTAATGCAATATTTGCAATTTTCTATGTCACTGCTGTTGGAACAAAACCACATATCTCCTTTTTTGTGGCTTTTTTGTTTTTGACATAATTTGAAAAAACCTTGGGTCCTTTATGTTGTGTGTAAATTTCATGATGAATGCTGTGTAAAAACGTCTGGTTCCATTGACTTACATTAAAAGCAGAGTGTGTGTTTTTCCCTTTCTCCTGTAAAGTTACAAGGTCAGCATCAACATACAACATGATAAACTGAAGTGGCAGCGGACAGTATTTTAGGAACGTGCGAATTTTAGTCATTTTGTCAGTGGTGCTACAGTCAATTGTGTTACAACTTTATTGATTTCCAGCATAACACAAAGTTTTGCACTTGAATTAACATAAATATTCATACACCATTTGCCAAAGCAACAGCAGACAGACCTATTAACCCAACACCACTGCAATCATACACTCTGAACTAGTTAAGTTGGAGTTCAAAAGTCAAGACGTAAAACACATTTGTGCTGTGAACGGCCCTACACCTTGAGTATGTTTATTTTATTTAAAAAAAAACGGTTAAACATTCAATGAGGTACAGCGATGCTCCCTGCTCTAAAATACAGAGGAGTGGCTAAAATAGGTCTCCGCATATGGACACATGACACAAATCTGATTTTTTGCTCTAATGTGACTCAGATCTGGTGTTTTCAGGGCTGTGGACGCAAATCTGATCTTTACAAATCCCACCTGAGCCACTTTCCTATGTGGTCCTAGATTGGGTACGCATGCGATTCGTGGCCATGTGACCTTAACGTGACCCTCAGATCAGAATTCATGTGCTTTTCCCACTGTTCATGACCATCATTCAGCGTTACCATGGCAGCAGCGGTGAACAGAAGTTAAAGCCTGTAAACGGTGGAAAAGCAGCTCATCTCACCTTTTTCTCCTCCGCCTGGCTCTAATAATGACGCTGAGAGCTGATCAGAGTTAATGATCTTCTCAGCGAAGCTCGTTCTGCTCGTTAGTTTGTGCTGATGATGCAGTGATTGTGAATGTGAACCATCGAGTCAGAGAGATCGGATCTGAGCAATGAGGCCTGTAATGTGAACGTAGCTTAAAATGCTTTGTGTTTTGATAGTGATATGAAAACGTGGGAAAGCAGTTTCTGAATGAAGTTTTTATTTAAATTAAACTCAAGATAAAAGTCAATCTTTTCACTTCACTTTAAAGGAAGTCACAATAATCTTTAAAAAATGCCTAAATTTAGGGGTCAGCGTTTGGGACACACACATATCAATAGAAAGTGCTCTAAATAATAGTTTTGTACATATTCAGCTTATTCCTCAGTTAATGCCTTTAAATAGGTAACATCAAAATCCTTGTAAATTTCTAAGGTCTGAATACTTTTTTTTTACTGTGGGACCGCAGTTTGGACTAATTCAGGAGAAAAGCTCATATATCCACTATGTCCTCCAAGGCTCATCCATTATGTGTTAACCTGAACTAATTCTAAAAACTGTCAATTATATATATATATATATATATATATATATATATATATATATATATATATATATATATATATATATATATATATAAAGAACTTTTAGTTCTAAGACAGCCTGACACAAACACCCTAAATCTCAAGACTCACCACTATAATCTCACACTATGACCCCACCATGAATCTGAACTGCAATACAACCTGCTATACAGTAGATGGCACTATAACACAGGGGAACACCCTGCTCTCCTTCACAGCGCCTTCACAGTGAGCTCCTGATATTATCGTTCCATTTCCTTTCCCTCTTTCTGTAGATACTGCAGCATGAAAATACAGCTTTACACAGATCAGGCAAAACATCATGATCACCTCCTTGTTTCTATGCTCACTGTCCATCTTATCAGCTCCACTTACTGTATAGCTGGTCTTTGTGGTTCTACAGTTACAGACTGTAGTCCATCTGTTTCTCTGATACTCTGTTACCCTGTTCTTCAGTCATCGCGTCATCCTCTAGTCCTTTATCAGTGGCCACAGGACGCTGTTGGCTGGATATTTTTGGTTGGTGGACTGTTCTCAGTCCAGCAGTGACACTGAGGTGTTTAAAAACTCCAGCAGCACTGCTGTGTCTGATCCACTCAGACCAGCACAACACACACCAACACACCACCGCATCAGTGTTACTGCAGTGCTGAGAATAATCCAGCACCCAAATAGCACCTGCTCTATGGGGGTCCTGACCACTGAAGAACAGGGTAAAAGGGGGTAACAGAGTATCAGAGAAACAGATGGACTACAGTCTGTAACTGTAGAACTACAAAGTGCAGCTATACAGTAAGTGGAGCAGATAAAATGGACAATGAGTGTAAAAACAAGGAGGTGGTCATGATGTTACGCCTGATATGTGATAAGTAGCCTGTTCATGGTTATTTTAAATCTGCCTTACCACTCCATCAACACATACAATGCAATGACTCAATATTGTCTGAATGGTATAACATATTTAACCTACCACATTGTAATGACTGTAGTTCTGATATATGGCCCATATAAGAAGACTCTAAAAGTACCCCATGCAATGAAGTGTTCAGACTCTTTTGCAGCTCACAAAGTCTCATGTTAACTGCAGGTTTGAACACAGATCAGCATTTTCCTTCAACATCACCGACACGCAGGTTAAGCACGAATGAAAAAGAAAACGCAGATAAATGAATCTGGCAGTGCCCATCTTGAATGAAATGCTTTTGTGACGTCACAAAAACCAATCCATTCACATACATCCACTTATTCACCCTACAGTAGGTTAGCAAACCCATAACATGTGAGTTTTAAGGAGTGTCTCAGCCTAGAATGCTTTAAAAACAGACAATACAAAGCAGCCAATCAGAACAGCTCGTTTACGTCAGTCACTGTAACAAGGCTGTGCTCGGACTGAATCGGATTTGTTTCCTAAACCAGATCTTTAGAGGCGGATGAGATCGGATCTGTGCGTCCAGACATCACCAGCCTACCTGTGTGGGTTACATATCTACGCTGGGGAAGCAGATTTCAAACATGGAAGCAAAAGAGATGGAAGTGCATCATCTCCTCTTCCAAACTCTTCAGGATTCTCTGGCACAGAAAAGCTGTTAGCAATGGTTTTTAAGCAGTGATTGGAGGGCTGAGGAAAATGGAGCGGGTCTTGAGATCAGTCTGATTGGCTCAGTGCCTGATGCTGGCAGTCTAGTCCCACCCCTTCCCTGTAGTACATCACACAGCATAAGTTATATACCGGACACTAGAGCAATAAGCCAGGAGAGTCCATGCGTTACTGCAATTTTATTACAGGGAAAGCTGTTCAATGCAAAAACCTTTGCTTTATAAATACTTTTTTGGTCACCAAATTACCGCTGAGTCTTATTTGGCACCATTGGGCTGAATCTCAAACGGCTCCCTGCTCCCTACACAGTGCACAACGTAGGAGTTTACTTACTGGAATCTGCAGCCCAATGGTGCATAATATAGCTAATAAACAGTCATTTCGGATTCAGCCGCATCCATACTCAATAACTGATGCACTATTTGGCTGTAGAGGCTAGACTTTCCGAACCTTCATAGCTAGCACACTATTTAGGGAATACAGAGCCGTTTGGGATTCAGTCTGGGTGTAATGGTACTTCTGACTGAAACACGAACATTTGAAGCGAGTAATCCATTCCAATGACATCTTTCAGATCTTCCCAACTCTTCAGAACTCTAAGGCATAGGCATGAATCTTTGGCATTCTTAGACCCCAGCACTTCCGTCACTCTGGATTTGACATTGTCGTTGTGGGTGACAAAAAAAAAGAAAAATCACACTGAAATCTGATGTTAGGAACCAGAGCGTCCAGACTGGGACGCATCTGTAAAAATCCGACTGGAATCGCGTTTCAAACCACCTCCAGATGTGGTGCAGATTCAATCTGAGAAAGTCGGATTTCAATTGTTTTTTTGCTGTCCACACTACCAAACATCAGTTTAGACAAAATCTGGATATGCAAAAAAATCCGATCTGTGCTGGCCGTCTGAACACAGCCAAAATAAGCCTGTTTAATACTAAAGCCTGTTACACATCGAACGCAAAATTCAACATTTTCAGATATCAAAACTATACACACCACACAGGACACAATCAGAATTTCGGCATGTTGTTCACATGACTAAATAAATGAATGAATGGATGAATTAATTAATTAATACATATGCTTAACGTCTTCATATGAAGAAAAAAAGGTGCTTCTACCAAATATAGGTGAAGTGCTACCAAAATTTAAAAGAGGGTAATTTTATTAAGTGTTTAGAACAGTGGTCACCAACTCTGGTTCTGGAGACCTAACTTCACACAGAGTCTAGCGGCAACCACAATCTGTCATGTCTGGCCCAGCTAATTACCTTCTTTAGAAGTCACCGATTGGCTGGATCAGATGCATTAGACTTAGGTTGTGTTCAAAATAGCCTATTACCTACTGCTTAAGCACTGATTGTGCCCAAAAATAGCAAGTAGTATGGAATATGTAACCAACATGAATTTCAGACGACGTACTGATCTGGACAGATATTCCATTAGAGAGCTATCTCTGTGATGTACTGCATCACAGTACATCACAGGGCAGGGCTTGAGAGCAGCCTGATTGGCCCAGTGCCTGATGCTGGCAGTCTAGTCTAGACATTACTGCTGGAGTTGTTTAGGTTGTTTGCTATCTTTAAGCCTGTTAGCCAGCTGACCAGACATTCTAGTTGAGAAGTTTTCAGCCCCTCAGTTTAAACAAAAAACAGGTTCTTGTTTCATCATTATACTCGATGGTCCATGCAAGCAGCAGTAGAGTCAAAGATCATTCCATTAACAGCACAAAGGTTTTTTTTCATGCTGTGGCACAGTAACACACAATTGAGTTACTGTTAGGCGGTCAAAGTTATGCATAAATCGTGGATTTTATGAGTTTGAAGGCGACTCAGCCAATCAGATTTTAGGACCGGAACCATCCGTTTTATAATATACAGTATAGTACTATAGAGAGAAGTATGTAGGATATAGCATATCGCTGTTGTCCCAAAAAAAAAAAAACTCGCATCTCCAAAATAGTAACTTTACATGAGAAGGAAAAAAAATATTTGACTTTTAATGGAAGTCAATGGAACCAGAATTTTTTCCCAAATCATTTTAGGTAATTTCTTTTAGTCCATTCACCGTGAAAGTTTCATACAATTTAAAGGCCAACATGTATTTTCAAGTCAAAAACTGAAAAACATCAAAAATGGAGATACGAGGTTTTCTTCCGACGACAGCGATATAAAATATAGTATGCTATTTAGAGCATAGCCGTACGTAAGAAGGAGGCAGCATGTTAGATGCAGGTAGCAAGGAAACTCTCCAGGAGGAGGGTTGGTGACCACTGAATTAGAAACATGTCATTTCAGCTCACATGCAAGGCCTTCATCAGATCTGAAAGACAACACAAAAGGACGTCATTAAAAAAAACTCAATTCAAAGCAGGTGTAGCCTCCTAATTAGAGGGTCTCATCTCCTCCTCTGCCCTATCAAGTGGCCTAAGTACAGACAGAGAATAAAGACTCCAAAGTCACAGCATTCGTATTCACAAAAACAAGACAACACAACACACTGCTTTCAAAAAAAACACTGTACAATCTAATTAATTTGAGTCTCCTTGAGATAATGTATCTAAATGGTACACCCAAAATGTTTCCCTCCATTTATGTGCTTAATCGATGTCTCCTCCTTGTTCCTCATGCCAAAATAAAAACGTTCACAGACTGAGTGAGGACTATCTTTAAACTTTTGGGCTACAGGGTTGTGTGACTCCCGAGATGTTTCCTCCACATAAAACAAACCAGATAGGAAATAAACAGCATAAACTACATTACACGGGTTACAATGAATAAACCATTTAATCTGTATGTGCTGACCTGTTCTAGGATGTGAACACTGCTCATTTGCTTTGTGTAGTGGCTCTGAACACAACTCTCCCTCTTATAATTCCCAAATGGGATCTGTATAGACTTCTGTTATAAACAGCCCTGACTGATATCTGCTTTTACGACCACGTTTCTTTGATGTTTGTAGCTCTGCGGACTCATAAAGTGATCTGAAACATCTTTCCCAGAACTGGACAGAAGAAAATGCCAATGTTTTTAACTAAATAAAGCTAGGGTTTACGCATTCAGAAAAAATGTATTAAACTAACACTGGGGCAGTCCCCCTCGTGTCACTGGGGTCGGACCCTCAAGGGTCCATCTCAGGACCTTTAGTCAGGGAACATAACTGAACCATAATCCACTGAAATGATCTGTTCTAAGCTGGACTGACTCCACACACCTCGCCCCTCTTTCAGCTGCTCCCTTTAGGGGTCGCCACAGCGGATCATCTGCCTCCTTCTTGCCCTATCCACTGCCTCCTCTACTTTCACACCAACCATCTCCATGTCCACCTTCACTACATCCATAAACCTTCTCTGAGGTCTACCTCTTCTCCTTCTACCCGGCAGCTCCATCTCCAACATTCTTTGCCCAATATATCCACTATTCCTCCTCAACACATGTCCAAACCATCTCAACCTGGCCTCTCTGGCTTTATCTCCAAACTGCTCCACCTTCACTGTCCCTCTGATCTGCTCATTTCTAATCTTGTCCATCCTGGTCACTCCCAACGAAAATCTCAGCATCTTCATCTCCGCCACCTCCAGCTCAGCCTCCTGTCTTTTAGACAGAGCCACAGTCTCCAAACCATCCATCATAGCAGGACGCACTGCTGTCTTGTAAACCTTCCCTTTCGGTCTTGCTGCTATCCTTCTGTCACACATCAGCCCTGACATTCGTCTCCACCCACTCCATCCTGCCTGCACCCTCTTCTTCACCTCTTTTCTACACTGTCCATCGCTCTGGATGGTCGACCCAAGATATTTGAAGTCATCCACCTTTACAACCTCTACTCCTTGCATCTTCACCTTTCCACCTGCCTCCCTCTCATTCACACACATGTATTCCGTGTTTTCTGAGTAAATTTCACTTAAATTCAGTATTAATTTCAACTGAAATCTTAAACAACTCTATCACTTTGTCTTGCTCACTAACCTCCATCAGATCTGCTCCTTCGGTTCTGTCAGTCTCCTTCAGCTTCTTTCTCTCCTTCTCTTCCTGTGTTTAGTGAAGTAATAATGACATTAAACTCAGATTAACAAAACCTCATGGAACTAATGAGAGATCAATCAATTACTTTTTCTTAAATGGTAAAAATCTTTTCATGTGGCTGGCCTTCGATGCTGCCGCTGCTTAATTCCATCTACAGCAAGGCTGCACAACTCTGGTCCTGGATGGCCGGTGTCCAGCACTGTTCGGTGGTCACCTTTCTCAAACACACCCACTAAACTGGCAATTAACACATGAGTAACAACAATACATGGTAAATTTGGACAATCTCACCCCCTGCAATGTCAGACTGTTAAACTACAGATGTTTCATATTAAAGAGTGCCGTGTCTCAAATCTGTCTCATATGCTATGTAAATATGTAAATAGAAATACTTTTATTTCTACTCGCTCATACTTTAAAATTACTCAGACATAAAACATATGTTAGTCTACTTTTATTGCTATTTTTATTTCTGCCTAGTACAATATGAACTTATATACAACCCATGGCAAAAACTATGGAATCACCACTCCTGGAGGAAAATCTTTCAATTGTTTAAAACTATTTTTAAAAAATTCCAACCTTCTGGCATTAAGAAAACAATAAAAAATAAAAATATATAATCGTTGTAGTCACTCACAATTGTGTCTGTAGATCAAGTAGGGGAAAACAATATGGAACCACTACATTCCGAGGAAAATATTGTGGAATCCACTGCACCATTAGTACTTTGTTGGACCACCTCTGGCTTTTATAACAGCGTGAATTCTCTGAGGCACGGACTAAACTAATGACGAACAGTATTCTTCATCAATCCGTCTCCAACTGGCTCTTATTGCTGTTGCCAGATCAGCTTTGCAGGTGGAGCCTTGACCATTTTCTTCAATTCCCACCAGAGATTTTCAACTGGATTGAGATCCGGACTATTTGCAGGCCATGCCATTGACATTATATGTCTTTCTTGAAGGAAAGTTTTCACGTCCTTTGCCCTTTATGCATTATCATCTTGAAAAATGAGGTCATCATCCCCAAAAATCCTTTCAGCTGATGGAATAGGTGTCCAAAATTTCAATGTAGACTTTGGCATTTATTGAAGATGTAATGACTGTCGTCTCCCCCGTGCCTTTACCTGACATGCAGCCCCAGGTCATCAATGACTGTGGAAATTTACATGTTTTCTTCAGGCAGTCGTCTTTATAAATTTCATTTACCAAACAAAAGTTCCAGCATCATCACCTTGCCCAGCGCAGATTCGCCGTTCATCACTGAAGATTACTTTCATCCAGTCATCCACAGTCCATGACTGCTTCACTTCAGCCCACTGTGACCTCGTTCTTCTCTGTTTATGTGTTAGACGGCTTTCGTTTGGCTTTTCTGGATGTAAATCCCGTTTCTTTTAGACCATTTCTTACAGTTCGGTCACAGACACTGACTCCCGTTTCCGCCCACTTGTTTCCAGTTTGTTTTCTTGTGCATTTTCTGTTTTCAGGACATTTTGCTTTAAGTTTTCTATCTTGACGCTTTGATGTTTTCCTTGGTCTACCTGTATGCTTCCCTTTTACAACCTTCCCACCTTGTTTGTACTTGGTGCAGATTTCAGACACAGCTGACTGGGAACAACCAACATCTTTTGCAACATTCCATGATGATTTACCTTCTGGAAGAAGTTTTGTAATCCTCTCCTTTGTTTCTACTGACATCTCTCGTGTTGGAGCCAAGATTCATGTCAACCCACGTTGTGCCACAGCTCTCCAAGGTGCGAGCACTCTTTTCTAACTGAAGACTCATTATCAGATTTAATCTGACGCAGGTGTTTGTTTTACAACTGCAAATTACAGAGCGATTCCATAATATTTTCCTCAGAATTTTTATTGATTCCATATTTTTTTCCTCTACTTGATCTACAAACACAATTGTGACTGACTACAATGATTATATTAATTTTTTTATTGTTTTCTTAATGCCAGAAGATTGGAATTTTGAAAAAAGTCTTTGTGGCATGTCTCGGTGACTAACGTTTTTCTACAGAATTAAACAACTGAAAGATTTTCCTCCAAGAGCAGTGATTCCATCATTTTCACCAGGGGTTGTAAGTTCATATGCAATAACGTGTTATATGTGCAGCTACTGCAACGCTGCAATGTACCTTTAGGGTCAATAAACTTCTATCCATCTATCCATCCATCCATCCATCTATCCATTCATCCATCCATCCATTTATCTAACACTATCTATCTATCCATCCATCTATCTATCCATCTATCCATACATCCATCTATCTGTCCATCT
The DNA here is from genome assembly GCF_015220715.1 of Pygocentrus nattereri. Taxonomy (NCBI): domain Eukaryota; kingdom Metazoa; phylum Chordata; class Actinopteri; order Characiformes; family Serrasalmidae; genus Pygocentrus; species Pygocentrus nattereri. The sequence goes on from NC_051226.1 coordinate 5,968,747, forward strand.
ATCCATCCATCCATCTATCTATCTATCCATCTATCCATCCATTTATCTAATGCTATCATCTATCCATCCATCCAACCATCTATCCATCCATTTATCAAATGCTATCCATCTATCCATCCATCTATCCATCCATCTATCTATTCATCCATCCATCTATCTATCCATCTATCCATCCATTTATCTAACGCTATCTATCTATCCATCCATCTATCCATACATCCATCTATCTGTCCATCTATCCATCCATCCATCTATCTATCCATCTATCCATCCATTTATCTAATGCTATCATCTATCCATCCATCTATCTATCCATCTATACCTCCATTCATCCATCTATCTATCTATCTATCTATCTATCTATCTATCTGTCTATCTATCTATCTATCTATCTATTTATCTAACGCTACCTATCCATCCATCCATCTATCTATCTATCCATTTATCTAACGCTATCCATCTATCCATCCATCTATCTAATGCTATCTATCTATCTATGTATCTATCCATCCATCCATTCATCTATCCATCCATCCATATATCCATATATCTATCCATCTGTCTAATTCTGGTATCTTTGTATGTCAGTCAACATTTCTCCTGGTCTAATGTTTGAAGTCCGACAGTTAGCTTAACTGTATTGCGCTGTAATTTAACTAACGCTAACCCAACGCACATAAAGGTGTCATAGCGTCACGTTTATTTTATTTTGAACGCAAAACAAACGAAATAAATAAATACAATTACAATGTCGGGCAGTACAAACATGTTGTGGTTTAATAAACGCTCATTTGTGCTTTTCCGTTAACGTTACGGTAGCAAGCTAGCTAAGCTGGCCAGTTAGCTAGCTAGCTGGCCGAGAAAGCTAGCGTTAGCGTTAGCGTTAGTGTTAGCCACGGAATGAATTCAAACTCACCAAAACGTCTTCACATCAACTTGTGAAGATCTCCTCTGGTCGCCATTTACTTGTTACGGTCTTAAAGGAGAAATGCTGCTTCACCTCACGGGTTTAACTGCTTTCTGTCTCGCTGTTTCACCGATTCCTCCTCTGCCAGCTCCGCTGAGCAGCTAGCTAAAACCGCTAACCTAGCTACAAAGGAAAACAGGCATCATTTAAACCTTCACTGGATGATTTGTGATACAATCCCGCAAAAAAGGGGAATTATCATGGTTATCCTTTTTAAAAAGGCATTATTGTTTCACAAAATGACGATTTGTGCAGGGGGTTGGGGTATATTTTGCATTTGTTGCCATATGGCAACAGCATGCCTATGGAACTGCACTCTGTGATGCACACAAAAGATGCACAAAGTTTGTAAATGCTTTTAGATTACAGACAGGTGTTAAATAATTATATTTATTTTAAAAATCAATAGGCAAAATGGCAATAAACCATGACCGTGTATTGACTCCCTTTGTTTTGCATTGCTGATTTAAGCTCCATTGCCACATGCTGTTGCCTTATGGCAACAATTATATTGTCTCATGTCATAAACAAGTCATAGCTTCTAGACTAGCTCAATAATAATAATAATAATAATAATAATAATAAAAGACTTCCCACAGATTGTGTTCACATTTTCAATTGTAAGTATTCTGAATGAAATGCAAAGCAGAATAAATGAATAAAAGCCGTATTTTACATCAGTTCAATTCTCAAAAACACTTCAAATCAATGTAACGACAATATAATAAAGCGTATGGATGCTATCAACTTCAACCTTAAATCTTTGTTCATGCTTATGAATATGTTGTGTTTTGTGTATACACTCACCAGCCACTTTATTAGGTACCCCTTACTAGTAAAAGGTTGGACTCCCTTTTGCCTTCAGAACTGACTTAATTCTTCATGGCAGACTTTCAACAAGGTGTTGGAAACGTTCCTCAGAGATTTTGGTTGGTGATGTGAGTTCTTGCTGCCTTTCTATCATCTGGAACCAGTCTGCCCATTCTCCTCTGACCTCTCACATCAACAAGGCATTTTCGTCCACACAACTGACCGCTCACTGGATATTTCCTCTTTTTCGGACCGTTCTCTGTAAACCCTAGAGATGGTTGTGCGTGAAAATCCCAGTAGATCAGCAGTTTCTGAAATACTCAGACCAGCCCGTCTGGCACCAACAACCACGCCACGTTCAAAGTCCCTTAAATCCCCTTTCTTCCCCGTTCTGATGCTCGGTCTGCACTTCAGCAAGTTGTCTTGACCACCTCTACATGCCTAAATGCACTGAGTTGCAGCCGTGTGATTGGCTGATTAGCTATTTGTGTTAACAAGCAATTAAACGGTGGCCGGTGAGTGTATATGCATGTAAATTTGGGTACATGCACTGGAAGAATGAACAAAACGTTCGTAATAGGGCAAACAGTTGGAGTGAGCATCTTATAAACTTCTCACCATGAAGTGAAAGGCCTGGCATTTGGTCAGATGATTCTGACTGATAGTTGACTTGAAAAGTTTACCAACCATAACTTTGCCAATAATTCCCAAACCACTCGTACGTTTCCTCTGTAGCTCACCGGTTCCACATTTTTCTTGTACTTTTCGTCCTCTGAAAATTTATGTTTATATTTTATGTACCAAAATATGACCATTTCCATCTCCTTATCCCTCAGTCTGTTTTTACTGCGCCTTAAAGACTGATATATGTAAATGATGTCTGCTCTAATTGGCTGCTCTGTGTTGTGCATTAGTCAAAAAGCAGACTGAGATACTCCAAGTAGTTTCATTCGGAATGGGCGGAGCTAAACTCCTCTAGGCTAAATAGGAAAACGTAGAAACGCATAGTTTTTGTGACATCACAAAACCAATTCAAAACAGGTTGTTCCTGCACTTTCATTTGCACATATGGGCTGTAAGGACAGAGAAGTGAATGGTATACTTTGAAGCATTGATTGCAACGTTATATTTACACACTACGTCTATTATTTACAGTGAGGAAAATAGTTTTCCAGGATCAAAGACAAAAACCATCTCTTTATGAAATGGCTATCCCACTTTCCCTCCCTTTTGGGGGCAGTTGTGGGCTGAAGGTTAGGGAACCGGCCCTGTAACCGGAAGGTTGCTGGTTCGATCCCCAGCACTGACAGTCCATGACTGAGGTGTCCTTGAGCAAGACACCTAACCCCCAACTGCTCCCCGGGCACCGTGGATAGGGCTGCCCACCGCTCCGGGCAAGTGTGCTCACTGCCCCCTAGTGTGTGTGTATTCACTAGTGTGTATGTGGTGTTTCACTTTCACGGATGGGTTAAATGCAAAGGTGGAATTTCCCCGGTTGTGGGATTAAAAAAAGTATTTATTTATTTTGGATCTCTTAAGATTAATTAGCAACATTTTCATTCCATCAACATGAGATTTACACACTATAAGAGCTGATGTACAACAAATGAGTTATGATCAGGGCAAAGCATGCGCACCAACAGAAGAGGTGCTTATGCAGAACCGTGCACTTCCCATTTCATTGTGCCGTGGAGTGTTTGGTACTGTTGAGCGCCCCTGTCGTTGGGGTTGCCAGGTGTGCATTTTTTGCTCCAAATTGGGATAGTTTGAAAATGCAGTTGCAGCAGAAGAAGTGTGTTCTGTACTATGTAACTTCTGGGGGACAGATTTTGAGCAAAAATTGCTGGTATTTTTGCTATACCTGGCAACCCTACCTTTTAGAGAACACAAAAAATAAAGCAATTGGTGATCCCTTAAAAAAAAAAAAAAAAAACGGCTTTACCCAGCAAGAGATGTTTGAAGTTAATAAAATAGAACAATTTATTTTTTAATTAAATAAAAGGTCAAAAATAATATACCAAGATGGCATCACTGGCTGCATCACCAGACGGAGAAGTGCTGAAGTGTGATAACATTGGGCGCGTTTACATGCACTTGAGTAATCAGATACTTGGGAAACTCCATGTCTACAGGAGTCAGACAGTAATCGCAGAAGACGACGGGACGTAAACGTAACGTAAAACTCAAACTTCATGCCGTGGCTTTTTAAAACTTTTTAAACTCTGCGCCACTTTACCTGAAAATAAGAACATTGTCTAGAACTTGAAAAATATTTGGTGTTCGGCTTCAGTGCCTCTCCAGAAGTGATTTGCTGCGCCTCGCGACATCCGCCGTCTGATCTCGCGCATGCGAAGACTGAGAGAAATGAAAGAAATCAGAGTAAGAGTTCACATGTGCTGAGAAATCTGATTACTGAGCTAAAATCCAGCCTTTTTATCAGATTTCATAATCAGATTTATAGACTTGAGTGTGGTGTTTACATTACGATTTGAATAATCGGACAACTGCAGATCTGATTATGATTGGATTATTGAGTGCCTGTAAACACACTCATTGTTGTCAAACGTATTAAAATCATGTTTGATATTCGAAAGTTTGTCAGTAATGCAGAGTTTTGATGGAGCTTCGTTAGAGGGAATAAAACGCTCAATAAAAAGCTGAGCATTTTGACTAAATAATAAAAAAAAAGTAACAAGCAATAAATAAATTCAATTAAAGCATCGACCTTAAGGGCTTTTCTCGCTGAAGATGTTGTTTGGGTGATTCCAATATTTCAGCCCACCAATGGTCAGTTCAGTAGACCGATGTCAGTGGAAGCTCAGATGTTTTTTAGCAAACTATAACAAAGAGATGGCTGAGTCTATCAAAGGAAATCAGGACACGGAAGTGTGGTAAACCTTACAACCAGTTTATTCCAACATGAGCAGTAAATTAAACACCGACAAGGAAAACATACATTGACAGGAATTTGGTAGTTTACCTGGTCTAATGACAACAATGTCCCTTCTGAAATGACCTGCCCAAGAATGAGGTCAGTGTGTGATGAGCACCACAACATTAAGATTCTGTAAAACAGGTTAAAAATCTGTTTCATGCCTCTAAAATCACTTATTTAAAACAGAACTAGCCCATCCACTGTGAGCATCGACACTAGCGATCGAGTTCGGAATCAATATTTCCAATAAAATAAAACTGATTTGCAGAAAAATGTGAAACGTCAGTCCTGTGCATCTTCACAGACATCAAATAATTATCAGAAAGATATGAAGATGGTGAAAAATTAAGCTGTTTTAGAAATATTTAAAAATATATATATAGAATAATAATAATAATAACAATAATAATAATAATAATAATAATAATAAGAGAGCTCTAGATGATTCTGGGATGGCTCAAGAGCTACGTTACACCGAGAAAGTTCTAATTATTAATATCCATGATTCATCATATCATAGGAGTCAGAACAGCTGACAAAACGACATTGTAAACAGAGAACTACAGTATAGGATTTACAGTCATATGCAAAAGTTCGTATACTCCAATTTGATACGTTGATTTTGTCACTTTTCGATGTGAAAATAAGTTCAAGGGGAACTCCACCGATTTTGCAAAATGACAATCATTCAATGATTTACATCTAAACAAAATAATTCAGTCAATCGTTATGAAATGCGCCTTTCTAGAGAAACTTACTGAATTGAGTCTGAATCGTTCACCATTGTAGTACTAGGAACCAGACGTCCGAAGCCTTTAACGGCTCCCATTAAGTTACTACACAAAACGGTTATGAATGTGCTGCTTGATACCTCAGATGTTTGTTGTCAGAAGTTTTGGCCTAAATAATATTTTTAGTATGAAATATTACTCCAGGATCACTTCCGTGAGATTAATGCACGCGAGCTAACGTGCTTTTGTTGTTAGTAGCCTGTAGCTACAGCCGCTCAACACGGCAAACGCCGGCAGCAGCTTTTCTTTGGTTTATTTTTATGGTTTTCTGACCTATTTTGGAAGATGATTCCAGTTACTGCAGTCACACCTGCTCTAAAACATGTGCAGGGCAGAGAGGTACATGCAGGGTGCTGTAAGGAAAAAACATATTTTTCAATTTAGCACCATTTTACCATCATCAGCACGACTTCTAAAAGCTTACAAAACACATGGAAGTTCACTGGTCATTTTCCATAGCAGATAAAATGGTGATATGTGTGGTGTAGACATACAGACGTCTGGTTCCTATCACTATAATGGTGAATATTTTAGACTCTAAAGTTCTTCAGAAAGGAGCATTTCACACCAAACCAATCTAAACCATTAATTGATTAAGTCAATTTGCTGAATCAAGTTAAATGGAGTCCCCCTTTAACACATCCTCTACAGAGAACACGAGTAAATATGTGATTTTTATCAAAACGTTCATTTATTTGCTGAGATTAACATGCTGGAAAAAAATGAAACACAAAATCTAAAATGTGCCATAACTTTTGCACAGACCACATTTTATGTTTTATTTTTCCAGCACTGTGTATTATAACGTGCAGACGTGTGTCTCTGCAGAGGGTGTGTTCACATATTTACACTTAGAAAGACAATAAACCGTCATGTGACCAGTGGCTCGCCCTTGCAAAAACCGAAAAACCCCATTTGATGGTGGATTGAAATCTGCATTACACAGTAAGTTATTACTGAGTATAAAGTGACCACTTTATTAATATGATGTGACTCCAAACTCGTGAACGGTGCCGTATTTAGGTCAATTTTAGTGTTTATGAATTTAGTCTTCCAAGTCATTCGATATCAAAAAGCATCTCAAGCTGTTTCAACAGTCCCACCATGCAACAATCATCAATCATCAATTCTCAATCAACAATCATCAGTCAGCAATCTTTTAACATCGCAAAAACATGAATTCAAAAGGCAGAAATGTTCCTTCACTCCTCCAACGCACAGTGGAAGAGGAGGGATCCTGAAGTCCTTCACAAAAAACAAGTAACAGGTAAGACGTCTGGGTGCTGGAATAGACAGAAGCTCCACTCACTCACCTCCTAGTTTTCACAGTACATAGTCCTGGGCCCGGATTCACGAAAACGTTAAGAAAACACTTAGGAAGGTTCATAAAAACCCTCTTAAATGCAATTCACAAAAAAAAAAAAGCTTAAGAAGTTTAGAAAAAATACTCTCTGAAGAAAATCGTCATTGTTTCCCTACTGTTTCCTATCTTCATTGTTTTCTTATGTAGGCTATGTTGCATTTTATCCTGGTCTGTAAATGATGCCAGATACATTCTGAATATGTGGTGGGTAGCACTGTCGCCTCACAGCAAAGAGGGTCTGGGTTCGAGTCCCCGGCCGGGCGACCAGGGTCTTCTCTGTGTGGAGTTTGCATGGTGTCTGTGTGGGTTTCCTCTGGGTTCTCCGGGTTTCCTCCCACGGTTCAAAGACCTGCAGTCAGGCCAATTGGACATGCTAAATTGCCCCTAGGTGTGAGTGTGTGTAAATGTATCTGTCTGTCTTTCTGCCCTGCGATGGACTGGCGTCCTGTCCAGGGTGTATCCTGCCTATTGCCCTATGACAGCTCTGATAGGCTCCAGCACCCCTGCAACCCAGAAGGAGAAGCAGCTTAGAAGATGTGTGTTATGTCAGTTGTTCAGTTTAATCCATTCAGAGGACGGCAAAACCAAAAAAAAAAACAAAAGCATCAAAGCAAGAAATGAGGACGAGCGAGAGGAGCAGAGGCAGTGTGTGTGTTTTATAACGGATTTAGATCAAATACTGTCAACTCTTACAGCTCAAGACAAGTGTGAGGCTTTAACGAGCCATTAAAGAACAATGTTTTCAAGAATACGCATTTTCTTCGAATTATTGTTAGTTTAGGAAAGCACGTTTTTAAGGGTGAACACTACAGCTGAAGAAAATATGTTTTTTTTTTTTTAATACAAAATAGTCATTCACTATTAATGCCATACACAAGCTCTCTCAAACACAACATCTCCTCTTAACTGACCAGCCACTTCTATGAGATCCAGTTCATCCAAATCAGCATTCCTGTTTCACGGTCTGCTTTTGGCCTTCTTCTGCAGGCGGGTCCTAGTGGGTTCAGTGAGGACCAAAGGCTCCTGGACCACTGTGGCAGGATATTTTCTTCCCAGCAGCTCCACCTCTACCTTCTGACCAACGGTGGCCAGCTGGATGGGCAAGTAGCCGAAGGCCAGGCTCTGCTGAGTCGAGTAGCTGTACGCTCCAGAGGTTGTGTTGCCGACGACCTGGAGAGAGCACACGGGTAAAAACAGTGATGGTCTAGCCAAAGAATCAAATTTACAGTTTTCCTCTCCTAACCCGAATATGGCCAATTGGCCAAGGCATGTTTGGTGTCTAAAATTGGTTTCTTTAGTTATACACTGGAGCTACAAGGCTAATGCAGCTAAGAACTAAGGCACAGGTGGGCAACAAGTGGCTCTTTTACTGCCCTGTTGTGGCTCCACAGCAGAATTAGGCTTTTAGGTGAAAATAAAATAATCCTCCGTTACAGTAGAATAAAGCTCTGCTGATCGTTCTAACACAGCTTTAACACTAAATTGTCTTAAACACTGGAGTTAATGTAGTCTATATCTGCTAAATTAACAGACCATTAACCCTGAAGGTTGGCGCACACACTGCTGGTCACCATAGCAATGCAGACAAAAATCTCGCCTACATAGTAGCTAACGAAACATCAAAGAGAGAGATTTAAGACAAACGTTGATCATTTGAAACGAATGGACTAGTGGACACTAAGCTGGTTTCCTGAACCGTTTAATCTGCAATGAGAAACTTTCAAACACTAAAAAGTCACGTAGATGTAGTCGGTTCTCATTCACCGGCTTCTTGATCGAATTTTCCCGTTCCACCTTAAATAGTGCACCAGTTACCTTCTGCCGTCTAAGGCACCATTTAAGGTGGAATGGGAAATTCTAACATGAAGCTGGCGAATGAGAAGCGACTTCAGCCTCGTAAAAAGTCGAACGTCGAGAGACGTTTTACAAGAAGCCATTCTACTTCTGTGGGAAAGTTTCCTGCTGGAGATGTGAGAAAAGCTATAGCTGAGCTAAAGCTTAAGCCAGAGCAAAGCAAGTCTACATAAAATGCTGTGGCTCCCAAGCTGGTTTGATTTTTGTTTTAATGACTAAATGGCTCTACTTAACAGTTGTGTTGCCGACCCCTGAACTAAGGGAAGATTATACCCCACCAATTAGCGCGATGCATACCAAGTGCATGTCTAAATCATCACACACTTGCCTCAAAACATGTGGAGGTGTTCAATAATCTCTAACTGACGTGATTATGTGGTTTCTGACACTGTATGACCCACAGAACAAAAGACAGCTGCTACTGCTGCTTTAGCAATCTCAGTTCTTAATTCTCATTTTTGGTGAAAGCAATGAATGAGTGATATTTGCCAGGCCATGTGGGGCATGACATGTAGGGCCAGGGTGATAAATAATTTCTGGGACACAGTTATCAATAAATATCTATAATTACGTCCTTCAAAAACCACACAGATTTGCCAGTTACATTTTCAGTATATCCGCGACCCTGACAGAGAAGAGGCTTGGAAAATGGATGGATGGATGGATGGATTTTCAGTATATCTAAGACAGTTTCCATTTGTGCCAGAGGGGGCGACAAAACCTTAAAGCCTTTCCTCACAGAGACCTTTTGTACTTTTCAGTTGGCACAGATTTGCTTGGGTTTGGTAGAGTAATGTAAAAGTAATGAGTATTCCAGAAAGTAATGAGTAAACTACTCCCTAATTTGAAGGTAATTTGTAATGGATTACTTTTTTTGAGTAATGACTCCAATACGTTTGCCTGGGACGCCCTATCAGGCTCTGTTGTCGAGGATGCTGTGTTTTGTTTCACATACTGTCGCCTACATACTCTTAATATTTTTACAGATTTAATTTCAAGTTTATTCCGTGCAAACTTTTCACATATTGTCAGTTATTGTCACTGAGTGTTTCCTGAACTTCAACCATTCTCACTTCAGTGCATCAGTATTAATAGCGTAGCTCTCAAAACTGCACCTCTTAGTGGGCTGTTCACAGTTATTCTGAGCTAAAGGTTTCAGGTGCTTCTGATTAAGTGTTAGAATTTACCTTTCCTTCATGCCAGATGGTCTCATTGCCCTCAGGGTCGATATTGTCTGTGTCCAGGGTGAGATACGCCAGCTTCCTCACTAGTCCCTGGGCCTTGATCTCATGTAGCGCCTTCTTCCCAATGAAATCTGCAGGCTGACACACCACAGTCAGTTTGTTTGGGTGTATATGAGGAATAATGGCCTTTTCCAGCCCAGTTTTACTGACTATATCATGGCTGTCACATGAAAAACTCCAACTGCCTGTAACTCCAACTGCCTTTCAAACTCAGACAACATTTAATGAGGAATAGACCAGCAGAAATGGTCCAAAATGTCTTGTTATATCAACACACATTTGATTTAAAACTGATTTTTTTTCAATAAAGTTTCCAATTGGGGGATAATAATAACAATAATAATAATAATAATAATAATAACAGAAATTTGAGAGGCAACTACCTTGTTGAGTTTGATGAAGTAATCCAGACCAGCTTCCAGAGGATTTGTATCACAATTCATCTAGACACAGACAAACAACAAGCAGGCTCAGTTTCACAGGGACAACTACTAACTATTTTTGAATGTCACTCTATGATCGAACATTCGGTCCTAGCTAATATATACTATTGTGAGTGGTCTCAACAGTACGATTCAAAATCTGGAATCAATGTTTTTTTTAATATAATAAAATAAATTTGCAGAAAAGCGTATAAAACGAGTCTAACATGTAAGCCCTGTGTACATAACATAATTACACATAATTAGTAAGAAGCCTCTCCATGGATCACCACCTTATCGTGGTGGAGAGGTTTGTGTGCTTGAAGGACCCTAGGAGCTATGTTGTCTGGAGCAAAAGCTCCTGGTAGGGTCTCCCATGGCAAACTGGTCCTAGGTGACAGGCCAGACAAAGTGTGATCCATAACCACCCCTATGAGGACAACAAAGCAGGACTCGTGTACCCTGCCCGGATCAGTGTTACCGGGGCCCCACCCTGGAGCCAGGCCTGGGGGAGGGGCTCGCCAGCGAGCGTCTGGTGGCCGGGCATTCACTCATGGTGCCCGGCCGGGCCCAGCCCGAAGGAGCTACATGAGTCCCCCCTCCCATCGACCCACCACCGATGGGAGGGGCAGTAGTAGGGGTGCGGTGCATTGTGGATCGGGCAGTGTCCGAAGGCGTGGGCCTTGGCGTTCTGATCCTCGGTTGCTGAAACTGGCTTTTGGAACTTGGAACGTTACCTCACTGGCGGGGAAGGAGCCTGAGTTGGTGCGCGAGGTCGAGAGATACCGGCTAGATATAGTCGGGCTCACCTCAACACACAGCTTGGGCTCTGGGTCCAATCTCCTTGAGAGGGGCTGGACTTTTTTCTTTTCTGGAGTTGCCTATGGTGAGAGGCGGCGGGCAGGTGTGGGCTTTCTCATAGCCCCTCGACTCGGCGCCTGTATGTTGGGGTTTTCCCCGGTGGACGAGAGGGTAGCTTCCCTACGCCTTCGGGTTGGGGAACGGGTCCTGACTGTTGTCTGTGCTTATGCACCGAACAGCAGTTCAGAATACCCAGCCTTCATAGAGTCCTTGGAAGGGGTGCTTGAAAGTGCTCCTCCTGGAGACTCGATTGTCCTACTGGGGGACTTCAACGCTCACGTGGGCAATGACAGTAAGACCTGGAGGGGTGTGATTGGGAGGAATGGCCTCTCTGATCTGAACCCGAGTGGTGTTCAGTTTTTGGACTTCTGTGCAAACCACAGTTTGTCCATCACGAACACCATGTTTGAACACAAGGATGTCCATAAGTGCACATGGCACCAGGACACCCTAGGCCGCAGTTCAATGATTGACTTTGTAGTCGTGTCAGCGGACTTGCGGCCATGTGTACTGGACACTCGGGTAAAGAGAGGAGCTGAGCTGTCAACTGATCACCACCTGGTGGTGAGTTGGATCAGGTGGTGGGGGAAGATGCCAGTCAGACCAGGCAAACCCAAACGTATAGTGAGGGTTTGCTGGGAACGCCTGGCAGAAGAACCTGTCAGATTGATCTTCAACTCACACCTCCGTCAGAACTTTGACCAGATATCGGGGGAGGTGGGGGACATTGACTCAGAATGGGCCATGTTCCGCTCCTCCATTGTTGAAGCGGCTGACTGTAGCTGTGGTCGCAAGGTAGTTGGTGCCTGTCGGGGCGGTAATCCTCGAACCCGGTGGTGGACACCCCAGGTGAGAGATGCCGTCAAGCTGAAGAAGGAGTCCTACCGGACATGGTTGGCCTGTAGGACACCAGAGGCAGCTGGCAGGTATCGACAGGCCAAGCGATCTGCGGCTTCAGTCGTTGCCAAGGCAAAAACCCGGGTGTGGGAAGAGTTTGGTGAGGCCTTGGAAAGTGACTTTAAGTCGGCTCCGAAAAGATTCTGGCAAACCGTCAGGCGACTCAGAAGGGGAAAGCAGTGTGCCACTAGCACTGTATATAGTGGAGATGGTGTGCTGCTGACTTCGACTGAAGACGTCATTGGGCGGTGGAAGGAATACTTTGAGGACCTTCTCAATCCCACCGACACGTTCTCCAGTGAGGAGGCAGAGTCTGGGGACACGGGAATAGGCTTGTCCATTACTGAGGCCGAAGTCGCTAAGGTAGTTAAAAAGCTCCTTGGCGGCAGGGCTGCAGGGGTGGATGAGATCCGTCCCGAGTTCCTCAAGGCTCTGGATGTTGTGGGGCTGTCTTGGCTGACACGCCTTTTCAACATTGCGTGGACATCGGGGGTGGTGCCACTTGATTGGCAGACTGGGGTGGTGGTGCCTCTTTTTAAAAAGGGGGACCGGAGGGTGTGTTCCAACTACAGGGGAATCACACTCCTCAGCCTCCCTGGTAAGGTCTATGCAAGGGTACTGGAGAAGAGAGTCCGGCTTATAGTCGAACCTCGGATCCAGGAGGAGCAGTGCGGGTTCCGCCCTGGTCGTGGAACACTGGACCAACTCTTTACCCTCTCCAGGATTCTCGAGGGTTCATGGGAGTTTGCCCAACCAGTCCACATGTGCTTTGTGGATTTGGAGAAGGCATTCGACTGTGTTCCCCGGGGTATTCTGTGGGAGGTGCTTCGGGAGTACGGGGTACATGGCTCTTTGCTACGAGCCATTCAGGCCCTGTACAAACAAAGCAGGAGCTTGGTTCGCATGACCGGCAGTAAGTCAGACTTTTTCCCAGTGAGAGTTGGACTCCGTCAGGGCTGCCCTTTGTCACCGATTCTATTCATAATTTTTATGGATAGAATTTCTAGGCGCAGTCAGGGGATGGAGGGTGTCCGGTTTGGTGACCTCAGGGTCACATCGCTGCTGTTCGCAGATGATGTGGTCCTATTGGGGACATCAGGCCGTGAACTTCAGCTTTCACTGGATCGGTTTGCAGCCGAGTGTGAAGCGGCCGGGATGAGGATCAGTACCTCCAAATCCGAGGCCATGGTTCTCACGCGGGAAAGGGTGGAGAGCCCTCTCTGGGTCGGGGATGAGCTCTTGCCTCAAGTGGAGGAGTTTAAGTATCTCGGGGTCTTGTTCACGAGTGATGGTACAAGGGAGCGGGAGATTGACAGGCAGATTGGTGCTGGGTCAGCAGTGATGCGGGCTCTTTACCGGTCTGTTGTGGTAAAGAAAGAGCTGAGCCATAAGGCAAGGCTCTCGATTTACTGGTCGATCTATGTTCCCACCCTCACCTATGGTCATGAGCTTTGGGTAATGACCGAAAGAACGAGATCGCGAATACAAGCGGCTGAAATGAGTTTCCTCCGCAGGGTGGCTGGACTCTCCCTTAGAGATAGGGTGAGAAATTCGGTCATCCGAGAGGGACTCGGAGTAGAGCCGCTGCTTCCTCACGTCGAGAGGAGCCAGTTGAGGTGGTTCGGGCATCTTGTTAGGATGCCTCCTGGACGCCTCCCTTGGGAGGTGTCACAGGCAAGTCCACCGGGGAGGAGACCCCGGGGAAGACCCAGGACACGCTGGCGTGACTATATCGCCCAGCTGGCCTGGGAGCGCCTCGGAATCCCTCCCAGGGAGCTAGTGGAAGTGGCTGGGGAAAGGGAGGTCTGGGCTTCATTGCTCAGGATGCTGCCCCCGCGACCCGAACCCCGGAGAAGCGGAAGATGATGGATGGATGGATGGATGGATGGATAGTAAGAAGCTACAAAGCTGTAAAAAGAAACTGCGATGTTTTATGATCTGTCCTGGATGATGAACAGAGCGGTCGGTGATTCTGACAGAGAAAGCAGTATAATAATAAAATGAAGTTATGACAAAAGTAATATCTATTGATATACAAGACCAAATCTGGAGTCAGAAGACCTGACAATCTGTAAACTGTATATGCATCAGTAAGCAGGTTTACAGTACATGATGTCTTATTGATCCCAAAATTCTTGATGGAACTTCTGAAAATACCTTTTGATATAATATGTAAAGCAACATTGCATAACTTATTATTGTATAGAAAATATACTTTTTGTAAATTACTGTGCAACAAAAGATGTAAACAAAGTCGTTTAGAACACTTTGGTGTGAAATGCTTCACTCTAGAGAAACTGGCTGTGTCAGAATTGTTTACAGTGGTGGTGAGAGGAACCAGACGTCTAAAGAACTTAATGCCTCCAAAAGCTCCCTCACAGAAAGTTATTAGGACCCTACCCACCCCTTCATTCATCATTCATCATTCCAGTCGCTGCCATCGAGCAGGAGACTTAAGGTCCCACTATCTAGGAAGAATGGGTACAAAATTCATTTTTGCCCACCGGTGTGAGCTTTCTGAATAAGGACATAAGAAATAACTCCCTACATGGTTCATGTGCATGGTCGCTATAAGTGTTTTTAAGTGTTTTGTGTGTCCATATATTTATGTGCCAGAATGCCAAAGACAAATTTCCATTTCATGCTAATTTAATCGACAATAAAGTTTTTCTTATCTTATTACATGAAGGGACAGGACATGTTTGGCGTCTGAGACGTTGTTTTATGATAGTTTTGAGAAGGTTTTGGGTTGCAATGTATTTTAAAATCCATTATCAGCAGAGAGGTACATTCTTAATTTTTCTACTGTTTTATCATCGACAACATCACATAGAGAAACTATGGGACACGTGTAGGTTCACTAGTGGTTTTGGACTGTAAACACAAAGCCTAAATCTAAGTCGTAGACATTGAGACCCCAGAGTGTCACGACTGGCCCCTCCCAGTCATCCGTGTGCTTTTATTTTGGTTTTAGTCCTGTCCATGTGCTTTTGTTTTGTTTCTTCCCAGTCCAGCCCCCTTGTTTTCAGACCCTGCCCCTGATCGTAACCACCTGTGTTTTCCACCTGTGTTCTGCTATCCCTCGTTATCCCTGTTGTATTTAAGCCCCGTGTTTGTCCTGGTTTGTTGCTGGTCTTTGTATTGTATTCTCATGCTGTTTGGTCTGTGTTCGTTATTTGTTTATTCCGGCCTCCGTTGTTTGTTTATCCTGTGTTACTTTTGTCATGTCTGTTCCCCGTTCAATCCGTGTTGGCTCTGTGACCCTGGACTGTTTTGACCCTGATTCTGGATTTGCCCTTAATAAATCTCGCTTATCTCTGCATATGTGTCCGCCTCATCATCGCTCCCCAACGTTACACTGAGACCCCCCATATTTCACATCAAACCACCCTGAATGACTTTGACTGCATCTCAGTGAACCCGTGAATAATGTGGAAGTCAGTAAAAGGCCCCTTTAACAAAGTGTTTACTATGATATGTGATTTCCAAGCTTTTGAAGGACAACGTGTTTAAGTGTTTTTGAGTTCTTGGTTCTCGTCTTCTACATGGACTGTGCGTTTGTATGTCTGACCTCGGCCCCCCAGCCTCGGAAGCCTTTCTCCAGCCTGAGCGAAGCCATGGCGTAAGTGCCGAAGTTATCGATGCCCTCTTCCTGACCGGCCTCCATTATGGCCTGGTAAACTTCAGCCATCTTCGGCATGTCCACGTACAGCTCCCAGCCCAGCTCCCCTTAGAACACATACAGAGATGCTTCTTTCTCATGCATACACACATACTTAGGCCCAATCCTATTTCACCACTCAGCCCTTGCCCCTCTGTTTTGCGAGTCTAGGGGTAGGTTGTCCCGATTCTTGTGGAGAGAGAGGGGTGGGGTGAAGTGTTGGGGATACATGGCCCACCAAACAGAGGTTTTTCAGAGACTCCAAACGGAGAGATATGAGAGAAAAACAGAAAAACCGGCAAGACGGCTGAACACGAGACCAAAGAAACCCACAAATGTGAGAATTTTCTCCGTTATAAAATTACGACAATAACTGTATTTGTATCTGTTAATAATAGTTTTGTTTAAAGTTTAATGTTCTTTCAATGTATTTTGGTTATTTTCTTCATAATCAGCATAATAAATCACTAATAGCATGCTTATGTCTCAGTAGCTGGCTGGCTAAATTTCCCATTCCACCTTAAATAGTCCAGCAGTTCTGACACCTGAAGCACCACAAATGTAACTGCTGCCCGGGTCTGGGTCCATTTGGAGCTCGAACCCGGCTTTTTCTGTAACGCTGCTTTGTGACGACACCTGTTGTAAAAAGCGCTATATAAATAAACTTTGACTTGACTTTTAAGGTGGAACAGGAAAATTCAAACGAGGAGCTGGTGAAAAAAAATGTCTTCAGCTTCGTATCACTGAAGAATTAGGGGTGGGTGATGATAAATAACTGCCCCCCTCTTTGAAGACGTAAGATGCCCTAAATGTAACTAAAGCCCAGCAGTGAGGAGCTGAACTTTCCCCTCCTCTGCTGTCCCTGCAGACGGGCAGGGTCGCCTACAGAGCGGCACTAGTAGCTGTTAATGAAGTGATGCTCTGTTTATTTAAGGGTCCCATTTCAGAGGAGAAGATCTCAACCACTAACTCTCAAAAACAAGGGACAGGTGTAAAATGTAGGAATGGGACTGGGCCATATAGTCACACAGGAATAGGCCCGGGATGTATGAACATTACTTTACAAGCTTATTTGAATATCACGACATTACAGAACTGAAGGACATTCCTGTCGCACCTAAACCTCTGAACATGATGCTCACTCCCCAGTTCTTACAGCCCATTTATGGAAACTAAGCTTAAAAATGCACCTGTCTTTGAATTTATTGTTATTGTGTTCCCCGCAACCCAGAAGAAGCGGCTTAGAAGGTGTGTGTGTGTGTGTGTGTGTGTGTGTGTGTGTGTGTGTGTGTGTGTGTGTGTGTGTGTGTGTGTGTGTGTGTGTTGGCTCCGTCCACTCACACTAAAGTTATGAGGAGTTTTTCTGGCTGAACAGCTTTTTTAATGAGGAACAACAAAGGACAGCCAATCAGAATGGAGGTAATTTACATACATCAGTCTTAAAGGTACAGTAACATAGAAAGCCTGTTTATTTCTAAGGGATAAAGAGAGGTCGGAAAATGTTTTTACTGCACTTGCTTGAAAAACAAATGAAAACATTTCTAAATGTAATTTATTTGATGCTTTGAGAGTGAAGATTTCCCGTGTACTTACCTGTGTAGGATATGCGTATGGCCCGCAGGTGGACGCCGGCCAGCTGAATGGATTTACAGTGAAGGAACTTAAATGCGGCGTCACTCAGGTCCTCGCTGGTCAGCTTTTGCAGGACTTTACGAGAGTTCGGCCCGGCCACCCCCAACACTCCAATACTGTCAGTTATGTTAGTGATGTCCACCTCATAGCTGCCATCTGCTGCCTCCCTCTCTATCCATCTGAGAGGCAGAGAGAGAGAGAGAGAGAGAGAGAGAGAGAGAGAGAGAGAGAGAGAGAGAGAGAGAGAGAGAGAGAGAGAGACAGAGAGAGAGACAGAGGGAGAGAGAGAGATAGAGAGAAAGAGAGAGAGAGAGAGAGAGACAGAGAGAGAGAGACAGAGAGAGAGAGACAGAGAGAGAGACAGAGAGAGAGACAGAGGGAGAGACAGAGGGAGAGAGAGAGGGAGAGATAAAGAGAGAGAGAGAGATAGAGAGAGAGAGAGAGATGGAGAGAGGGAGAGAGAGAGAGATAGGGAGATAGAGAGAGAGAGAGAGAGAGAGAGAGAGAGAGAGAGAGAGAGAGAGAGAGAGAGAGAGAGAGAGAGACAGAGAGGAGAGAGGGAGAGAGAGGGAGATATAGAGAGAGAGAGTGATAGAGAGAGAGTGAGACAGAGAGATAGAGAGAGAGAGATAGGAGTCAGACAGAGAGAGAGGAGAGAGGGAGAGAGAGGGAGATATAGAGAGAGAGAGTGATATAGAGAGAGTGAGAGTGATATAGAGAGAGTGAGACAGAGAGATAGAGAGAGAAGAAAGTGTTTTCTTCAATCATTTGTTTCTTAAATTTCACTTCTTTATCTCTCTGCGTTTCTGTTTCTATGCACTACCATTCAAGAGTGCCGCAGACCAGCAGTCATTCCATTAACTGCTGTTGTTTAATTCAGCTGTAACTCCTGCACTGTGGATCGAGATGCTATAAGTTAACATGTCAGGTTTTCTGGGAACACAGAGAACTTATTACATGATACAGTCACGTGCTAAAGTCTGGGCGCCCCTGGCCAACGATGTCGATTAAGTGTTAAGTGAAAGAAAGTGAACGCATCCTTTACTGAGAACACATTTCTGCACATTCTGATCAACAGTTATTGTTCATTTGGTTAAACTGATGTATTCTCAATATGTTAAACTCAGAAACGATGCATTATAATGTGCGAAATGCGGTCAAGACTTGATCTTCCCTTTTCAAACGAAAGGCCTTCTGGATGTCACTCGGTTACCGCAGTCATTTTAGACACTACAGTTCTGTTGACAGCTCTTCCACCAAAAAGCTCCTTCTGATGCTTGTAATGGTAGAAGAACCCTTTCGGGTGCTATACAGAACCATTTTCAAAGTTACCACATAGAACCATATACAACACATTCGCCATCAATCTGAACAACCCTTTCATCATGCAAAGCACACAGAGCCATTACCTTCACTAAAGAACTCTTGAAGAACCATCTTTTTAAGAGTGTATATAAACTTCAGTTTAGCCTACCATTGGCAACCCTGCCTACCCCTTCCCTTCAACTGAACCCCACTAGGCACATCAGATGTGTTTAGATCTGTCCCCTAGGGGGCACTGTAAGCACATCTATGGAGCTAAACCTGAGCAGAGTGGTGAGCAGTGTGCTGTTTTCTGGTTGGAGCAGGGCGGAGAGCAGCCATGCAAGCAGAAAATTACAGCTTTACACTTCCAAGATCTAAAATAGTGCACACACACACACACACACACACACACACACAGGCACTGAGCATGGTCACTACTGCAATACGCCACAAGAGGGCATGGGTTACTGAGAGTTTATCACAGTGGGGCTCTTAAAAGCTCCCTTCCCTGTGATAAAATCACAGTAACTCACTGCCTCGAGTGGCTTATTGCTTCTATAAAACAACAGCCAACATACAATATATTAAAATACACAGTGTTTTAAACAATTAATTAAGTTATTATTAAACATAATCGACATTTAGCGCACTAATAGCGCACTATTTAGCTAAGGAGTATGGATCCGTTTGGGACCTGGATTTGACGCTACTTCTGACTGAAACACTGGACATTTGAGGCATTTTAAGAGCTTTTAAATTCGAGTTATAGGAGTTTAAAACAGCACTTTGTGTATGTTCATGACGTCAGTGAGCACAAACAGCCAATGAGCTGCTCCTCTCGCCAATCAATCATCACGCTCTGGCCTCCTGCTGCCCAAAGCCCGTTTGCTGTAGTAAAAAGGAAACGATGTCTTTGTTTTTTTGTGTAATACATTCTTTTACTTTCTAAAATGAAAGAAAGGTTCTGTTTAAGTGATTAGAAACTATTGTAACTTTTCATTTTTAGCCGTTGAGCCATTTACCACCATTCACTGATGGTATATCCAAAGCCGTGTAGGTATACCCAGAGAACTTGTAGAGATCATAAACCGGCTTCCAACGGGGCTCAGCCAATCAGATTTTACTACCGGAACTACTTTTTTCTTATTTATTATAAAGTAAGTAAGACAGGGTTTCAGTATAATAATCGTGAGTAGTCGTAGGGCTGTAGGCTGTGACCGGAAGGTCGCCGGTTCGATCCCCAGAGCCTACAGTACATGACTGAAGTGCCCTTGAGCAAGACACCTAACCCCCAACTGCTCCCTGGGCACTGTGGATAGGGCTGCCCACCGCTCAGGGCAAGTGTGCTCACTGCCCCCTAGTGTGTGTGTGTTCACTAGTGTGTATGTGGTGTTTCACTGGACGGATTGGTTAAATGCGGAGGTGGGACTAATAAGGGTCACTTAAAAATGGTTCACAATGAGTAAAAAGTTTAAATTGAGGAAAAATAATAATGATATATAAAGACCAAAGTACATTTTTCGTCCAGTATCCTTCACTGCGACTAACTACATTTATAGTCTCCGTTCACAACTTCTGGCCAGGACACTGCTAAAGATCTTAAGTATCTTGAGGGCAAAATGAGTGTCTAGCGTTTTAAATCAATTATTCAATAATTAATCAATAATAAAGCATACATGTTCATTTACATGCTCTGTGTACAAACCTCAATTCGGATAAAGTTGGTACAGTATATAAAATGCAAATAAAAACCAAGTATTGAGTGATTTGTCAATCCACTCTGACCAGCATTTAATCAAACACAGTAAAGACAAAATATATGTTTTATTTTATCAACTTGATTGTGTTTGTACATATACACTCGCTCTGACATTGATGCCTGAAACATGTTCCAAAAAAGCCGGGACTGAGGCGAGACTACACTCTTAAAAAAGATGGTGCTTCAAGGGTTCTGTAGTAGAGGAAATGGTTCTATATACAAACGTGAACTCCAAGAACTCTTTGAATGGTTAAGTTATGGGTTCTATATAGAGCCTTTTTGAAAAGGGTTCAATGTAGCACCAAAAAGTGTTCTTCTTTCTTACAAGCTTGACAACAGGACAATAACAATAACAATAGAAGAACCCTTTTGGGTGCCATATAGAATCACTTTTTTTAAAAAGGTCCTATATAGAACCACCTACAGCACATTCTCCATCAGTCTGAAGATCCCTTTCATGACGCAAAGAACCCTTTAATCATGCAACGGGTTCTTTGCATGGTTGTGGTTCTACATAGCTCCATTTCCTTCACTAAAGAACCCTTGAAGAACCATCTTTAAGAGCGTAGGACTAGAAACATTGTGAATTCTTCAAAAAGCGTCTTAAGCAGGTGATGCAATTGTGTTTGGCTTTGAAAGGAGCATTCAGGCAAGGCCTAGTGCTTTAAGAGTGAGGATGGGTCTAGGCTCGCCACTTTGCAGAGTAATGCAGCGCGGGTTCCCCGAGTTCAGCCACGTCACCCCACTGCTGCGCTCTCTTCACTGGCTTCCTGTAGCTGCACGCATCAGATTTAAAACCCTAATGCTGGCCTACAAAGCCAAAAATGGACCATCCCCTGCCTGCTTGATGGCAGTGGTGAAATCTCAAACTGTACCACGAGCCCTTCGAGCTTCGAGTGCAGCTCAGTTTGACCCGCCATCCTTCAACACAAGCGTCGAGGATGTTCTCTGTACTGGCACCCAGGTGGCGGAACGAACTCCCACTGGTTGTCCGAACAGCAGAGTCTCTTGCTGTCTTTAAACCAGACTGTAGTCATGTCTCTTTATACAGCACTTAAATCAGCACTGAATTAAGTATTGATTGTAATGAGCTGTACTGCACTAATGTTTTATATTGTATTGTAATGTAGTATATTGTAGTGTCTTGTATTGTAGTGTATTGTATTGTAGTATGTTGTTTTGAATTGTATTGTATTTTATTGTAGTGTATTGTATTGTATTGTAGTGTAGTGTATTGTACTGTATTGTAGTGTAGTGTGTTGTACTGTATTGTAGTGTAGTGTGTTGTATTGTAGTGTAGTGTATTGTAGTGTAGTGTATTTTAGTGTAGTGTATTGTAGTGTATTGTATTGTAGTGTAGTGTATTGTATTGTATTGTAGTGTAGTGTGTTGTACTGTATTGTAGTGTAGTGTGTTGTATTGTAGTGTAGTGTATTGTAGTGTAGTGTATTTTAGTGTAGTGTATTGTAGTGTATTGTATTGTAGTGTAGTGTAGTGTATTGTATTGTATTGTAGTGTAGTGTAGTGTATTGTAGTGTAGTGTATTGTATTGTAATGTATTGTATTGTAGTGTAGTGTAGTGTATTGTATTGTAATGTATTGTACAGAGTTCTGTGTTCAGTGCTGCTCCTTTTTCTCTCTGCATCTACAGAGACTTTGTTTCTAGCAGTATCTGAGCTCAGGACCGTCTTTCTCTCTAACCTACTGGTAACTAGCTAAGATACTTTCTCTAGACAGATGAAGCGCTTCTTGTAAGTCGCTCTGGATAAGAGCGTCTGCTAAATGCTGGAAATGTAAATGTAAATATAATCCATCAGCAAAATTCCAACAAAATTCCTCCATAAGCAATTAGAAGGACTTCAGCCTATCTAGAGAAATGTAGAGAAAAGATAACTGAATGTCTGTGACCATCGATTCCTCAACAGCCTCTAATGGCTAAACCATTGTCAAAAAACACAGATTACTGTATTTAATGCAGTTCAAATAATCCGCAGTCTATAGGAAACGTGTTACTGCATCCACAAATGTACGGTGGCCGAGAAGATCCAACAAACTGCGAATAAAAACGAGCTGCAAATTCGTTTAGACACTCTGCAAACTCAGAAAGCACTTTCATCAAAATGACGTAACCAACACGACTCTTCATAAACGCACTGCAAATACAGAAACACATAAGCTTCAGAAATGCTGCAACACCAGTCACAACAGGAAGTGAGCCACAACACAACAAGTAGAAACGTTTCTGGAGGACTCAAAGGGGATGGAATATCTATGATGGAAAGTCACTGACAGAAGTAGATCAGGCCGCGGACACTCACATCCCGAGTTCATGGTAGACCAGGCTGGCTGGTTCGCTCTCTGACGTGTCGCAGCTGTGCTGTGGTAGTTAATCTGGTGTTACTAGTTAAATATTTACACTTACACTCTACAGCTAATTCCCAAATCGATGCAGTGATATCACTCAAATACAACTCAACTTTTACCGGTGAATGTTTTGTGCTGCTCAGAATTTAAAGTCCAAATGGCTGCGTTTTCTCTGAGTGGCCTCCAGAAACATCTCCGTTGTGTTTTGAGAGGCTTACGTTTCTGAAGTTGCATGTGTTTCTGCATTTGCAGCAGGTTTATGAAATGTCACGTCTGTGTCGTCATTTTGATGAATTGTGTCATCATTTCTGTGTTTTGCAGCTCGTTTTTTTATCTGCAGTTTGTTGGGTCTTCTCAGCCACAGTACAATGCAACTTGAGACTGTACAGTGCACAGCAGAAGGCAAATAACAACGGCCACAAACACCTTAAGCCTTTCTGATTGAGTATGGAAATGCTGGGCGTGTTCTCATGGCCAAAACAGAAATGGACCAGGTAAACTGTTGCCAGCATAAAGTTCAAAAGTTGGGATATGTTCTGGCATGGGGGGGTTATTATTGGGTACTTGCAGATCTGTGAAAGTAAAAATTAATAAAAAAATAAAATAAAAATTAATCATTCATAATTATTGTATTTACATAGCATTTTCATGCTAGCTCAAAGTGCTTTACAGATGGGTGATAAAACATAGTTATAGAAGAGATCATTAGTATTTAATAAGAATCAGAAGAAAAAACCATTAACCATTACCATTAACACTAAGAACACACACATATGCTGCCTTTTAGACGGCATCTTTTCCAGGGACGTTCGTGTTTATTTCATCAGAACATTCTGCTTTTGTCACAACAGCATGGCTGCGTAATAAGAGAGTGAGGGAGCTAGACTGACCTGCCTGCAGTCCAGACCATTCTCCCTTTGAAAACCAGTAGCACCTCATGAAGTGCAAACAGCAAAGGCTCCATAAAGCTGTGCAGCTAAAGATTTTGTATAATGGCTGCAAAACATTCCAAGACTTTACTAATCACTGCTTTCTGTTTCATATACTGTCCCAACTACTTTGGAGCCAAGGTTTGTAGGCAAAATCTGTTATGAAAGTGTCCGTGTGTGTGTGTGTGTGTGTGTGTGTGTCTGTGTGTGTGTGTGTGTGTGTGTTTGTGTGTCTGTGTGTATGTGTAGTGGTGGGGGGGGCACTTACTGGTCTACAATTACTATTATTGCTTTGATGTGCATTTATTTTACATGATATACATGATTTTTTTTGTCCTTGTATGTTACATAGTTAGATTATGATTTACATTCCTAATTGATTTATATTCTATAAGAAAGGTTTAAATCTGCACTTCCGGACTCCCCCCCCATCTGCTTTAATGTCAAACGTCAAACGCTCATGCAGCACAGCCACACAGCGTGAGGGACTCACCTGAGGTCATGCAGCTCTGATCCTGAGCCAGTGATGAGCATGAATTCTCCAGGTGCAAGCTGGGTAATGGTGACCTCAGCATAGACGCGCCCTCTCGGCGTCAACATGTGACTGATGTTGGTCAGGCCCACCTGTCAGCAGTGACCACAGTGACAACATCAAACTCCCGCAAAAGAGCAGCATCAAAAAAATGAAACAAAAACAAACTCACTGTTTAGTTCACTTCAGTGCTCCAAACAAAGTGAATCTGTTAATCTGTTACTTCCATTACACAAAGCCTAACCTTACCAACCGTACCCAACACCTAACCCTCACCCTGGCCCTAATCCTAACCCTGACCTTAATCTCAATCCAACACCTATCCCTCACCCTGGCCCTAATCCTGACCCTGACCTTAACCTCAACCCAACACCTAACCCTCACCCTGGCCCTAATCCTAACCCTGACCTTAACCTCAACCCAACACCTAACCCTCACCCTGGCCGTAATCCTAACCCTGACCTTAATCTCAACCCAACACCTAACCCTCACCCTGGCCGTAATCCTAACCCTGACCTTAACCTCAACCCAACACCTAACCCTCACCCTGGCCCTAATCCTAACCCTGACCTTAACCTCAACCCAACACCTAACCCTCACCCTGGCCCTAATCCTAACCCCGTCCTTAACCTCAACCCAACACCTAACCCTCACCCTGGCCCTAATCCTAACCCTGACCTTAACCTCAACCCAACACCTCACCCTGGCCCTAATCCTAACCCTGACCTTAACCTCAACCCAACACCTAACCCTCACCCTGGCCCTAATCCTAACCCTGACCTTAACCCCAACCCAAAACCTAACCCTCACCCTGGCCCTAATCCTAACCCCAACCTTAACCTCAACTCAACACCTAACACTCACCCTGGCCCTAATCCTAACCCTGACCTTAACCCCAACCCAAAACCTAACCCTCACCCTGGCCCTAATCCTAACCCTGACCTTAACCTAAATTCAAAACCTAATCCTAAACCTCACCCTGGCCCTAATCCTAACCCTAACCTTAAACTCATCCTGGAATGTAATCCTCATTTTTCTGACGTTACTGAGAGTCTGCTGAGTGTTTGTTTCATAAAGTGTCTCCATGATTATTATTATTGTTTATATATTTTTTTTCTTTCTCCTTCCGTTGTGTGTCTGTCTGTTTGTTTGTCTGTTTGTTTCTAAAATAGAAAATAGCTGCTATACCTGACCACATCTCTGATAACAAAGCCCTTGAGGACCCAGTCACATTTCACCCCTCGCCCCACTGCTTATTCCTTAACCCTCTGTTTTTCACATTCACAATTAGGGGTAGGGTGTCCCGGTTTTAGTTGAAATAGAGGGGTAGGGCGAAGTGTTTGAGCTACATGGCCCTCCTAACAGAGGTTTTTCAGAGACTCCAAACAGACAGTTATGAGAAAAAAAGAAAAGCGCTAAGACGGCTGAACAAGAGACCAAAGAAACCAAAGAAACCCAGAAACGTGACAATTTTTTCAGTTAAAAATGCAATAACCACTGTATTATTATTTATTATTATGTATCTTAATTTAATGTTGTTTCAATGTATTTTGGTCCTTTTCTTCATAACAAGCATAAAAAAATCACTAATAGGATGTTAATGTTTCGGTAGCTAGCTAACTAGATTTCCCGTTCCACCTTAAACAGTCCGGCAGTTCTGACGCCTGAAGCTCCAGAATGTAACTGCTGCTCCATTTAAGGTGGAACAGGAAAATTCAAACAAGAGCATCTGACTTCAGCTTCATATCAGTGAAGAAAAGGGGGGGGGTGAGTATAAATAATTGCCCCCTCTTTGAAGGCGTATGATCCCTAAATGTAACTAAAGCCCAGCAGTGAGGAGCTGAACTTTCCCCTCCTCTGCTGTCCCTGCAGACGGGCCGGGTCGCCTACAGAGTGGCACTAGTAGCTGTTAATGAAGTGATGCTCGTTTTATCTGAGGGTCTCATTTCACAGAGGAAGATTTCAGCCACTACCCTGTAGCTCAGTTTCAAGGCGCAAGGTGACAGTAGGTGACAGCTATGGGTAGGGGTAAAAAGAAGAAATGGGACTGGGCCTTTGTAAATATGTTTTAGGAGGGATGCAGAACTGCTCCTATTAATCTGATAACGACAGCAACAAACACCCACGAAACTCCAGCTTCAGCACCACAGAGTTCAAATGCCCTTTTTTCGTCACCTTTGGCATGGTGTTGGCAAACAGTCGGTCCAGCAGCTTGTGCGAGTCTTTCCCTTTGACTATGAACTTGCCAAAAGGTGAAAGATCAATGACCCCCACTTTCTCCATCACAAGTTTGCACTCACGCCCCACCGGTCCAAACCAGTTTGTCCTTGTAAAACTGGGCCTGTAGAGAAGCAGAATAGAGCAGTTTATTTACAGTGTAGTTCATATTTATGTGTTCTATTTATGTAAACTATGCAAAACATGCTTAAAATGACAAACATCCTCCATTGTGTATTAATGACAACCACAGAAGGCAGATACTATGGATTTTTGCTCTGAACATCCCTCACTGAAGACAGCACAATCACCCAGGCAAGGCCGAGTTATTTAACCTGGTGGCAACAAACAATAGATTTAATGCATTTTGTGCAACGCATTCTAACAGAACTTAAAGGATTCAGGAAAATCTTTACAGAAGACAAGGCCAAGTGACATCTCATAGTCTTGAGTGGCCTATTAAACAGCAAACTTTCTTTTGATGGCATCCAATATCAGGGCAGGGTTGTCGGAAACAAATCTTCGTATCTCCATTTTTGTTTTTCAGTTTTTGACATAATGTGAAAATACCCATAGTCCTATATATTGTGTGTAAATTCCATGATGAACGGACTAAAAGAAATGACCTCAAATTACTTGGAAAAAAGTCTGGTTCCATTGAATTACACTAAAAGTAGAGTGTGTTTTTACCTTCTCCTGTAAAGTTACCATTTTGGAGATATGAGGTTTTGATCCGACAACCGCGATATATACAGTATATTGCCAAAAGTATCCGCTTGTCTGGCTTCACACACATATGAACTTGAGTGAGACCCCATTCTTAATTCATAGGGTTTAATATAATGTCGGCCCACCCTTTGCAGCTATAACAGCTTCAAGTCTTCTGGGAAGGCTTTCCACAAGGGTTAGGAGTGTGTTTATGGGAATTTTTGACCGTTCTTCCAGAAGCGCATTTGTGAGGTCAGACACTGATGCTGGACGAGAAGGGCTGGCTCACAGTCTCCGCTATAATTCATCCCAAAGGTGTTCTATCAGGTTGAGGTCAGGACTATGTCTGGTTCCTATCACCACCAGTGGTGGCTGTGGAGCAGTGGAACTGCATTCTCTGGAGATATGGAGCTCCATCCAATACCTTTGGGATGCGCTGGAGTGATCCAGAACTGACCATCTAAGTCATGGAGTGATGGAGCTCCATCACTCAAGAGAACACAGTCCTACTGCTCCACAGCCCAGAGCTGAGGGTCTTTATACCCCCTTAGTCAACACTTGGCATTAGGCATGGTGACCTAGCGCTCATGTGAGGCTTCTCCAGAGCATCCATTCTATCAGTCAGTGGTTGGTATGGTGTAGCGGGCATCTCTGCCTTCTACACTGTAGACTGGGGTTCAATCAATGCCAGGCTTAGCACCCTACACTATACCAATAAGAGTCCTTGGGCAAGACTCCCAACACTACCATTGCCTACTGAGCAAGCACCCTACACTATACCAATAAGAGTCCCTGAGCAAGACTCCCAACACTACCAGTGCCTACTGAGCAAGTGCCCTACACTATACCAATAAGAGTCCTTGGGCAAGACTCCCAACACTACCAGTGCCTACTGAGCAAGTGCCCTACACTATACCAATAAGAGTCCTTGGGCAAGACTCTTAACACTACCAGTGCCTACTGAGCAAGTGCCCTACACTATACCAATAAGAGTCCTTGGGCAAGACTCCCAACACTACCAGTGCCTACTGAGCAAGTGCCCTACACTATACCAATAAGAGTCCTTGGGCAAGACTCTTAACACTACCATTGCCTACTGAGCAAGCAGCCTACACTATACCAATAAGAGTCCTTGGGCAAGACTCCTAACACTACCATCGCCTACTGAGCAAGCACCCTACACTATACCAATAAGAGTCCCTGAGCAAGACTCCCAACACTACCAGTGCCTACTGAGCAAGTGCCCTACACTATACCAATAAGAGTCCCTGAGCAAGACTCCCAACACTACCAGTGCCTACTGAGCAAGTGCCCTACACTATACCAATAAGAGTCCTTGGGCAAGACTCCCAACACTACCAGTGCCTACTGAGCAAGTGCCCTACACTATACCAATAAGAGTCCTTGGGCAAGACTCCCAACACTACCAGTGCCTACTGAGCAAGTGCCCTACACTATACCAATAAGAGTCCTTGGGCAAGACTCTTAACACTACCATTGCCTACTGAGCAAGCAGCCTACACTATACCAATAAGAGTCCTTGGGCAAGACTCCTAACACTACCATCGCCTACTGAGCAAGCAGCCTACACTATACCAATAAGAGTCCTTGGGCAAGACTCCTAAAACTACCAGTGCCTACTGAGCAAGTGCCCTACACTATACCAATAAGAGTCCTTGGGCAAGACACTTAACACTACCATCGCCTACTGAGCAAGCAGCCTACACTATACCAATAAGAGTCCCTGGGCAAGACTCCTTACACTACCATCGCCTACTGAGCAAGCAGCCTACACTACACCAATAAGAGTCCTTGGGCAAGACTCCTAAAACTACCATTGCCTACTGAGCAAACAGCCAACACTACACCAATAAGAGTCCTTGGGCAAGACTCCTAAAACTACCATTGCCTACTGAGCAAGCAGCCAACACTACACCAATAAGAGTCCTTAGGCAAGACTCCTAACACCACCTTCGCCTACCTGTGTAAAAATGGTCAAACCGTAAGTCACTCTGGAAAGGGCGTCTGCCAAAATGCCGTAAATGTAAATGTAACCGATGCTTCGTGAATTGGATTAAAGCTGTGTGTGCACAACTGAACACCTGACCAATGGCTGACCTCAAAGTATCTGAATTCACTCATCAGGACTGTCTGGATACTTTTGACATATAGTGTAGTTGGTAGCTACAAACCAACTGAGCCGCTAATTTAACTACCAATAGCTTTAGGCCTTTTTTCCCCACCAGGTGCTCAAGTAGCCATCAGTGGAGTAGAGCAACACTGTACACTTTCAATACGTTTATTTCTACTAATAAATTAATAATAAATAATAATTAATCAAATAGGCAAGTACGTTTATAGTCGAGAAATCCATAAGATCCTAGGACCCACTGGAGGGATTACATCTCCAAGTTGGCCTGGGAGCAGCTTGGGTTCCCCAGGAATGAGCTGGAGGAAGTTGCAGGGGACAGGGTTGTCCGGGGTTCTCTGGGGTTCTCTGCTCTCCCAACTGCTACCGCGACCCTATCTGGACTAAGCGGTTAATGATGATGATGATGATGATGATAATTCTCACATTGGGTCACACTTGGACAAAGTAAGCTATTTTAATCCAACCCCAAACAAATAAGGTTAAGGATAAAATAATATATATATATTTTTTTACGTGTACAATTATGTTCTATGCATGATCAACTGTAGTTCCAATAAGATTTAACGGTTAAATTAACTAAATGAAAGACATTTAGAGGTTTGTTCTTACAGAATCAGTTAAGCCCTCATCGTTATGATGGATATGCATTATAAATGTGAGTTTGTAAGTGTGTATGTTCTGAGGAAATCATCTGTAAAGCCATTTATCTGGACAGTAAGCGTTTATTTGCTTAATTAAATGCTAAACATTGGACAAAATACCATTAAACAATTTTGGGATCGTTCTGTACGCAAGTGTGCCAGCCAAATAATTACCAAAGCTCTCCTAGTGGAAGCCAGTATTTACCGTTACCATCCAGCACCTGGTCTATCTAATCCAGTCTTATCCGCAAAGGGCTGGTGTGGCTGCAGGTTCTCATTGCAACAAAGCAGGAGTTCACATGTTCTTTAAAGGCTGAGACTCACTGGTAAAGTGAATGAAATCAGGTGTGCTCTACTTGTCTGGAGCGAAAACCTGCACCCACACCTGCCCTTTGTGGGTAAGAATGAACACCCCTGATCTAATCAATCCTTCATATCAGGAGCTGCTGATGGAACTGAGCATATCCATATGCTGATTGAAGTGCAGCGAGAAGACGGGAACCGAACATGCATTTTTCCAACGGTGTTCCTCTAAACAATACAGTCATAACTTTACTGATAACAAAACATTAGTATTACATTTTACTATATTTACCCTGCAACCCTGGAGGATAATTGGCATTGCTAACATGCTTGTGTGTGTGTGTGTGTGTGTGTGTGTGTTTTGTTTTTAATTATAACAATAATAAAAAGAATTATGTTAAAATCTGTCCTCTAGGGTGTATTTTGGTTTGTCCATCTGAATTTTCATGACCAAATCATAAGGCTAATTATTCAGTAACTGCATGAAATAAATGTACATTTTTTTATTTTTGTAAAAAGCCCCCCTAAATTAACAGAACGTGTGTTTTATGATCTCCACATGTCACTATATGCTTACATTTTACTGCTCAAAGCCAAAAATCTCCGACGCTCTTTGTGTTATTTTATAAAAGTAATGTTTCCAGAGCAGATCACTGAAGAGACGCCGTCTGTTTATAGTTTAGAGCCCTGTTTTTAGTTACAGCCTCATACGACGCCCAGCTTCTGAATGGAGCTTATGGAATATGAAGGTTTTGAAGAACATGAAGAAGTGCGGTTTGGAGCCACCGGTGGTCTCAAGGAGTTGAAGAGGTTAAAGGCATTAACTGAGACTGGAAATAATGAGATCCCACTGTTTTAAGGTAAATGTGTCCCAAAGTCAGTGTGGAACATTAACTGTCACTATCAAAACACTTATTTTCCTAAATGAAGTAAACTTCAGTGTTTTGATGAAAAAGAAAAATCATGATTTTATGTGCGTACAATTGTTCAAAGCTGTGTTTGCTAGTCAAGCACTGGCTGGCGTTTTTGAGTTCTGCTCAAACTGAGCTCAAATTGTCACTAGCAAAACAGTCACTGCCTAAACATTTAGTGTTAGGACTGTTTTGGTAGCGACAAAATGGGATGTTCAATCATTTGTTTTAGTAAAGTACACATAATTATGTTATAGGGTCATTCAAAGCAAAAAGATTTTAGTCTAAAGTCCGAGTCAGTACGGCTATGTTCACATTACCAGGTTGAAGTGGCACAAATCCACTCAGATCTGATGTACATTTATGGCATTTGGCAGACGTTCTTAACCAGAGCGACTTACAGTTTGATCAATTTACACAGGTAGGCCAAGGCAGTGTTAGGAGTCTTGCCCAAGGACTCTTATTGGTATAGTATAGTGCGCTTACCCAGGCAGGGATTGAACCCCAGTCTACAGCATAGAAGCCAGAGGTGTTACTCACTACACTAACCAACCACATGATGTAGATCCTAATCAGATATGTATCTGATTCGTGGCCATGTGACCGTAATGTGGCGTTCAGATCAGAATTCATGTGCTTTTGTTTCCACTGCGCGTGACCATCATTCAGCGTTACCATGGCAACAGCGCCGAACAGACGTTAAAGCCTGTAAACGGTGGAAAAGCAGCTCATCTCACCTTTTTCTCCTCCGTCTGGCTCTAACAATGAAGCTGAGAGCTGATCAGAGTTAATGATCTTCTCAGCGAAGCTCGTTCTGCTCGTTAGTTGGTGCTGATGATGCAGTGATTCAGTCACGTGACGTTACTGAGTAGGACGAGCTCATGAGGGTCATTTCAGGACGCCGGTTCATCACATTAATGACAGATTTGAATCATGAGTGTGAACCGTCGTGTCAGACAGATCATATCGGATTTGAGCTATGAGGCTTATAACGTGAACGTAGCTTTAGAATTCCTCCGTTTTCAACTAGTTCGGTTTGTTTTTTTACTAGCAAAAACACGTTGGTGAGATAAAGTGTTTCAAACTTTTTAAAACTTTCACACTTCTATATGTGCGAGACAAAAAGAATAGGAGAGAAAAAAAAGCGAGTGAAGGTTTTCCAGCTGTTCTTTGGTTTAAGCAGGCGTGTGATGTTGTAGTGTGCGTAAGCATGCATGATACCTGTAGCCCACATCGTCTCCTGGCTTGTAGAAGTAGTGTGGCTGTTCCCAGCCTGCATGGAAGCCCATGGAGCATTTGTCCTTCAGCAGATCATAAAGTGCACTCACTCTGCTAGTGGGGCGACCAGCAAATCGCTCCTCTTTAGGATAACCCACTGAGAGAGAGAGAGAGAGAGAGAGAGAGAGAGAGAGAGAGAGACAGAAAGACAAACAGATAAAGATTCCACTCGCATTGGACTGTAGCCCATCTGTTATTGAATAATGTTTCAGCCCCCTTTATCAATCAGTGGACACGGACCCCCATAGGACTGAGAATGAACCACCACCCAAATAATATGTGGTCAGTCGTGGTCCTGTGGTGGTTTCTTTTCATCGATATACCTGCACTGTAAAAAATGAGAGGTCAGCTTAACTCAAAATGATATAGTAACTGATTACATGGCTTTTTTTGAGTTGACTCAACTTGAGGACACACAACTCAAATTTCTTAGTTGAGTCAAAAGTTCTCTTAATGCTTTTAGTTCTGCATCTCAGTTATGTAAATAAAATTTACTTGTTTTTTATAATCAGGTTCCTCACCAGCCAAGACTCTCTCCACCACACCATCCTGCGAGACATTGAGTACACACTCATGTATGGCTATGGCATCGCTGGGGCTCAAACTCACAGCCTCCTGTTGGGTAGACGGCTCAGTCCACCGCACCACTCGGGAACACATGAATCAGCTCAGATTTTGTGTCTACAAATATTTAAAACGGGAGAAAATATTTGTTGTTTTGACTTTGAAGCGTGGCGTCATCTCATGCGGCGCAGCTGTGTAATAATTCATCCCAACATCAGGAGGATGTGAGTTTGAATCCCAGGAATTCCACAGTGGTCCATTATCCAGAAACCCAAGAGGAGAATAAGCCAGATGGGACTGTGTGATAGAAGGAGCGCCAGCTAGTGGGGAAACTGAGTAAAAACACATTCAGTTTAGTTTCTCTAACCGAGACGCAGATCTAGAAACAGCAGCTTTTGACTCAACTAAGACCTTTGAGTTGTGTGAACTCTGGTGTCCTCAAGTTGACTCAACCCAAGAAAAGCCATGAAATCAGTTACTAAATCATTTTAAGTTAAGATGACCTCAGATTTCTTACAGTGTGCCTAGCACACCTACACAGTAGTATACAGAGGGTTTTACACCTCCAGTCAAATATTAATTAGCAGAATTTAACATATTGGAAAAAAATAATAATGATAAAACGTGCCATTACTTTTGCACTGCCGCATTTTTTATATTATCTTTACCTAATATGTTCAATTCAGCAAATAAACTATAACTGTTTTATTTTACTAAGAATTCTTCACTTACTTTCACTGAGAACATCAACAAAACAACGTGAAAAAATTAGAGCAGCCCATGAAAACCTTGGTCTATTACTATTTTTAAGAGCATGGACGTTTGATTTTAACACTATTGAGAGACGGGGATAATACGGCTAAACAAATAAAACTGAAGAAAAGTCAACATCAATTAAAAATAAGCATGAAATCACAACACTGTGAGATTAACAGCACTGCTGCAGTTCTCAGAGACGCAGCCGGCAGCATCACATTTACATTATTTTCACTTATGAATTTGAATGAATTCACTTTTATTCACATTTACATTATTTTCACTTATGAATTCACTTATGAATCTAAAATGAATTTTAAGATAATACGCAAAGCTGCACTGCTCCAAATTTCAATTTTATTGACTTCAACTGTCTTTCGCTGTCTTCAACCGTCTTTCGTGTGATGCTGTTGTTATTTTATTTTATTTATTTATTTTGATTTTTGGCAGGGTTTAAGAGTCTATAGATGTTTAGCATTATTTTTAGCATTATTTATGCACAACAGGGTTGCCAGGTCCAGCAAATATGACTTAGCCAAAGTTTGCTTAAAACCTGAAACTTTATTATTGTCTCCTATGACTGTATTTACAGCGTAGCCCAATTTGGCAGGAAAACCACAACCACCTGGCAACCCTGATGGTGGGTGCGGGCACTGGACCAAAAACCGCACGGCATAATCAGTGAAAAGCGAAAGCATGAGATCCTACAGAACCACCTCTTGTTTGATTGACAGGAAAAACTATCATAGTGGGGAAATCTCAAATATGGATGAAATGAAAATATCAAGAGAGATGAAAAGACGGTCAAGCGTGAGGGTTTTAGGAATTTTCTTTATTTGGGGGTGGCACATTTACTGATCAGTGTGTCTCTAAAGTTAGAAGAGAATTCCACCAGTTTTTTCTAAATGTCTGCATATTTCAATGACTGATACATAAACAACATCATGCAGAGTGGTTTGAGGTGAAACAGCTGATTGTAGAGAAACTTACTAACTCAGATTTCTTTATAGTGGTGATGATAGGAACCAGGGGTCACAATGTCTATAACCAGCGGTGGATGAAGTACACAAAACATATACCTGAGTTAAAGTAGAGACACCCAAGGTAAAATATTCCTCCAGTAAAAGTAGAAGTTCCTCCCTTTAGACCTCCACTTGAGTAAAAGTACTAAAGTATTTACCTTCAAATGTACTTAAGTATAAAGTAAAAGTACTAAAAGAGTAATTCTGGCTCTGATGTCCTGTTATCATTTTTATAACCAGACTGGCTTCATGAACTCATTTCAGGTGAAAGTCCTCCAGCGTCTCTCTTGGTAAACCAGTCTTTTAATAGAACGTCATTAATTAGTGACGCTGACGTCTATTAAAATGATCAGAAGCACAAAACACTGAAGGTAAACAGTTTCCATCAGGGAGAACCGAGTGGCTCTGAAATCACTTTTTACACACAAGCAAAGTTTCAGTTTCAGATTTATTTACAACTTAGTTCCAAGTTTAAGTTGAATAAAAACTGGCTTTAAACTCAGGATCACAGATGAGCTCCTTTACTATGTTGATCTGTAGGCGTCTGTTCATAAACATAAACCAGCCCAAACTCATTTACTATAAAATGAAATGGTGTTTGTAGAAATTCAGAAAAAAGCCGCGTCAGTCTCGACTGCATATGTGGACATATTTCTATATTGAGCTCTATTTACACAAAGTTAGGTTAGTTCATCATTTATGTTGAACAGACTCTCCCAAAGTTTTACGCTGCTGCGCTGACGTTGAACCGCGTGCTGCACTGGGTCGGTATGACCAACAGGTCAAAACCAGCTCTAAACAAAGTGACCGCTGGGCCCTGATTGGTGCTCTGGCTTTGCGCTTCTTTCGTTTTGACATGTTACGTTTTTATACACACAGAAACCAAAAGGAACGACAGATTTCTCAGAATGTAGGAGGAAAAAGTCGGATATTAGACTCTGAAATGTAGTGGAGTGAAAGGAAAAAGTCGCCCAGAAATGGAGAAACTTCAGTACAGATACACCAAAAAATACTAAAGTACAGAAACTAATTACATTTACTGAGTTACTGTCCACTGTTTATAACACCAATATAGCCATTTTATTTACTATCCAAAGGCACCAGTGAACCTACACATGCTATTAGTGCTCATATGTAACGCAGATGATGGTAAATAGTGGTAAATCTGAAAGAAAATCTTTGGGGACAATTTTATACTGTAACACTCGTGCATCTCTCCACCATTTATGGATCTTAAAAAGTACAGCTCAAATGTTTATTTCAAAACTATCACAGAAATCCCTTCACTTTCTGCATCACCACCACCTGAGCTAGAGTTTGCATTACAACGTCAGAGCTCTATGCCATGTTGTGAGCGCGCCGAGTTTTTGCTTACCCACGTTGTTAAAGCCGTACGACTCTCTGGCTTTGGCACACAAGAATGGCACAGTGGTCCACTTCCCATAGCGGTTTGGGTCGCATTCAATCAGATCATAAGGAGGCTCACCGCTCATGATCCAGTCACTGAGGAACTTCCCAACACCACCAGCGTGAATTACGCCATACCTGAAATATCAAAACAATAGCATCAATCAAATCACACAGTCATGTGGTGTGTTTCTGAAATTCATGAAAGTATTTGTGATCGTTTTCTCTCCCCAGCTTAATCATGGGTAATTCCATCCACTAGCTAGGAATTCCCATCACACAGCGCGATCTGGGAGGGTGTAGGCATGCACTTCCTCTGAAACATGCAAAGCTCTACCACATCTTTCAATTTAGAGGCGGGCGATATGGCAAAGTGCAATATTACGATACATCGGAAAACGATTTTTTACGATACACGATGCGTCATAACATACAACAGACGAAAAAGTGCCACGTTTTAAAAATTCCATCAAAAACTAAGAATACAATTACTTGTCTTAAACATTTCACATACTATGCTGCACTAAATCCAATAAAACATTAATAAAACTGAAAAATTATGCTCTCCTTAATCAAAGTTGGGAAGTGACTTTTAAGCACTAACGATATCCATACGATTACCACAATAAATATTGTCATATTGCAAAATAGCCATTAAAATCAACGGACAGCTCAACATGCTTGGAGGAGAACTCTGATACTCTGATTCGAGTGTAATGGCACTAAACACAAGCAGACAGTGTTTTCAGTGTTTACCCAAAGCCGATAGCAGTCCAGTAGTTGCGGACCCCCTGGTGCGGCCCAATCATGGGCAGCAGGTCTGGGGTGTATGTGATCGGCCCAGATACAATATTAATGATGTCAGCATGCTTGAGGACTGGTACCATCTCCATAGCCATTTCCACGTGGTCCATTATACGGTCCAGATCAGACTCAAACAGCTCCTTTCCGAAACCTTCACAGTGACACATAGACATACACACAACACACGGAAACACACAGCGGCAGTTTAAAAGCATTCTAAGTGAGTATAAGCAGGAAAGCAAGTAATCCTTAATAACTGAGCAGTTAATTAATGCAGTGGATACACAAATTAAGTCCTTAATTCCGCCAGATTTTTTTTCAATTCTGCACAATTAAACCTTTACATCACTCGGAGTGGTTTGGTGTGAAATGCTCTGCTCTACAGGGGGAGCCAAAAGTCACAGGACAGATTTTATTTTATTTTATTTTTTATTTTATTGTCGACTTTTATCTCTGAGGTCATCTCAAACAAATTGTGTATGCTGAGAAAATCCACCACAGCACCTGCAGCACCGCATCGTGGAGGCTTGTGACAGCATAAAAAATAAAATAAAACAAAACGGTGTCCTGTGACTTTTGACTCACCCTGTAGGAAAACGTAGAGCTGAAATTGTTGACAGTGGTTGTGATAGTAACCAGACATCCGAAGAGTTTAATGCCTCAAAAGCCTCCCTGAAGAAAGTTATTACATATAACAGCTATGAATTTGCTCAACGATGCCTGGCAAATTGTTTTACAAGAGTTCTGAGACACAGTTTTGCCCTCAAACATATATATTTTTAAAATATGTTCATTAGAGTAGTACGTGGAGGGCGTTATAAGGCAAAACAGCCCCCAAAGAAAACGTATGTTTTCAGCACCTGGAGGAACTCCATCTCTGACCCATGAGTCCTGCAGTACCATCTTCTCCTCCCTCTCATAGGGGCCGAACAGCAGGCCGTCCCGCTCCTGCCTCAGGTAGTATGAGCCCTCCAGGTCCCGAATGACCGGCAGCTCCTTCTTCAGGGCCTTGACCTCAGGAACCGTCGCTGTGACCACATACTGGTGATGGACAGGGATAGTGGGGTGCTCAAAGCCAATCATCTGGCCCAGCTCCCGGGCCCAGAAACCTGTGGACCAATGAGATCCGAATTGAGAAAATGAGTACTTGTACTTCTTTGCTGTCATAACAATACGTCATATGATAACTAAGAAATGCCCTCAACTATAATGTACATGCAACATAGGGCTTTACTAAGCAGTAAAGTAATTTCGGACCATTTCTGTTGGTAAATTTTCATGAAATGTTCACACATTGTAACAGGCAGTTAGGTTGTTCACGTAAGTGAGGATTTTGTGACATGACAGACATCTTCCATGAATCATCACTTAGCAATTCTGTAGAAATGCCATAAAACAAGTCAGAATGTATTTGTAATAATCATTTTGTAACCATACCTGCAAACCTTGTGGTTGCATCTTAATCTTTAGGCCAGAGGATGCAACCCAAGTGTTAAAAAGAGCCACTCAGTCCTTTTAACAAAAATCAAACCACCTTGGGAGCCACAATATTTTATGTCCATTTTACCGTCTCGGCTGTAAACATGTCTTAGTATGCGCTGAAGTACTACTATTGGCTAAGAAGTACAATATAAATGAAATCTCCGACTTACTTCACTCTGCTTTAAGCTTTAGCTCAGCTATAGCCGCTTTTCCCGCATCTCCGGCAGGAAACTTTTCCGCAAAAGTAGAACATTTTCTTGTAAAATGTCTCTCAATATCCTATAGCTTCTTGTTCGAATTTTCCCGTTCCACCTTAAATGGTGCCCGAGGTGACAGAATGTAACTGCTGAAGCAAGACTGCTGAATTCTGCTGTGGAGCCGCAACAGGGCAGTAAAAGAGCTGCATGTTGCCGACTGCTGTCTCAGGGCAACACACAACAGCCCAATAAAAAGTACATTTGGCGTAAGGGACAAGCTCCTTTAAGCCAAACACCAAACAAATCCCTGGATAATCACAATTCCAAGTCCTTTGTGGTAACGATCTGACTCGTAAACCCACCCAAACTGCTCATGCAAAGTGCACAGTTAAAACTTTAACTTCTACGGAGGATTCTACAGATTTTGGTAATACATCCAAAAAAATAAGCCCTCTGTTGTCAACAGAATGGCTAAAACATGGGAAAATGTTCTGTTCACAAATGAAATGTGACTCAGCAGAACAAACAAGGCATCGATTAAGTTTGGCAGAACACTTGCAGTTTAGCTCCTTCATAGTTTAAGCTCTAAAGAAACTCATTTAGGAAGGTCTCTAGCTAGACAGTTAGTGGTATTAGGGTTATGTAATGCTCCACCGTGACCTGCCTTAACCTTCTTTCTGAGGGACCCTGAATGCCTCTGGACTCAACACACACTCTCTGACTCACATATACATACAGCAGAGGGCAGGTTTAACCTGCTGTGCTTGTATAATCTCCATAGAAAAGCTCTAGACACTGGAGCAGATGCACATGTCCAATGCCAAGTCTGGGCTAGAGGGGTACCTACAACCCCCCACCCCGGATTGGGCTGTGGAGCAGTATTACTGTGTCCTCTGAAGTGATGGAGCTCCATCTAATACCTTTTGGATGAGTTGGAGTGATCCAGAACTGACTACCCAACATCAGTAGCTGACCTCACTAATGCTCAATCAAATCCTCACAGTAATGTTCCAACATCTAGTGTAAAGCCTTTCCAGAAGAGTAGAGGCTGTTACTGCAGCAAAAGAAAGACAAACTCCCTATTGATACCCTTTATTTCAGAAGAAACGCTGGATCAGCAGGTGTCCACAAACTTTTGCTCCTATTGCGTTGGTCTATATGGTCAGAGGTTGGCGGCTCAAATGTCAAACCATCCTGGAAGCCACGACATATGTCAGTTTTGCCATCTTGGCTGTAAATATGCCTCAGCGTGTGCTGATGTTCTAGTATAGAGTAAAAAAATAATTTAAATGAAAATATAGACGTACTCTGCTCTGCTTTAAGCTTTAGGAGGATTATTTTATTATTACCTACTGATCTAATTCAGCTGTGGAGCCGCAACAGGTCAATAAAAGAGCCGCAGGCTGTTCCAGATCCGCAGGTTGCTGACCCCTGTACATGGTAAACACTGTCACTGACAGTGACTACAGGGGTCAAGTTGGTAGGGCCTAAAGGGGGTGTGTAGGGGGCTGAAACGGGAGGCAGAACATTTTCTCCTGCCAAATAATACTGCTGCAACAACTGCACTTTCCAAAATAAATATACAACCCCAATTCCAATGACGTTGGGACATTGTGTAAAACATAAATAAAAACAGAATACGATGATTTGCAAATCCTTTTGAACTTATTGAATACAATTGAATACACTACAAAGAGAAGATATTTAATGTTCAAATGGATAAACTTTGTTGTTTTTCGCAAATATTCACTCATTTTGAATTTGATGCCTGCAACATGCAAGGGGATGCATCCCTGAAAGGCTCAGTCGTTCACAAACAAGGACGGGGTGAGGTTCACCACTTTGTGAACAACTGCGTGAGCAAATAGTCCAACAGTTTAAGAGCAATGTTTCTCAACGTGCAACTGCAAGGAATTTGGGGATTTCATCATCTACAGTCCATAATATCATCAAAAAGTTCAGAGAATCTGGAGAAATCTCTACAAGAAAGCAGCAAGGCAGAAAACCAACATTGAATGCCCGTGACCTTCGATCCCTCAGGCGGCACTGCGTTAAAAACCCACATCATTCTGTAACGGATATTCCCACATGGGCTCAGGAACACTTCAGAAAACCACTGTCAGTGAACTCAGTTCGTCGCTCCATCTACAAGTCCAAGTTAAAACTCTGCCATGCAAAGCGAAAGCCACATATCAACACCATCCAGAAACGCCGCCGGCTTCTCTGGGCCCGAGCTCATCTGAGATTCAGATTCAGATTCAGATTCAGATTCCTTTATTGATCCCAGGGGGAAATTGCAGTTGTTACAGTTGCAGCCATTTATGTAAAAATAAACACTTTACTAATAATTTAAAACAATATATAGAATTTACAGTATGTACACCAGATTTAAGTACTCTACACACACAATTGTTGTTATTGCACATATGAACAGTTTTTTGAATCACACACTGAGGGAGGAGTTATGGAGTTTGATGGCCACTGGTAAGAATGACTTCCTGTGGCGCTCTGTGGTGCATTTTGGTACGATGAGTCTTGAGCTGAATGAGCTCTTGTGTCTCATCACCGTATCGTAGTGTGGGTGGGAGCCATTGTTCATAATGGCCCGCAGCTTAGACAGCGTCCTCCTCTCCGACACGGCCGTCAGCGAGTCCAGCTCCACACCCACAACATCACCGGCCTTGCGGATCAATTTGTTGAGTCTGTTGGCATCTGCCACCCTCAGCCTGCTTCCCCAGCATGCAACAGCATAGAGGATAGCACTCGCCACCACAGACTCATAGAAGATCCTGAGCATAGTCCGGCAGATGTTGAAGGACCTCAGGCGCCTCAGAAAATAGAGACGACTTTGGCCCTTCCTGTAGAGGGCGTCAGTGTTCTTAGCCCAGTCCAGTTTATTGTCAATATACACACCCAGATATTTGAAATCCTCCTCAGTGTCCACACTGACCCCGCTGATGGACACAGGGGTCACCGGTGCCTTGTCCCTCCTCAGGTCCACCACTAGTTCCTTTGTCTTTGTCACATTGAGCTGCAGGTGGTTCCGCTCGCACCATGCGACAAAGTCCTTCACCGTTGCCCTGTACTCATCCTCTTCACCCTTGCTGATACATCCAACTATTGCAGAGTCATCAGAAAACTTCTGAAGGTGGCAAGTCTCTGTGCAGTAGCTGAAGTCCGTGGTGTAGAGGGTGAAGAGGAAGGGAGAGAGGACAGTACCTTGTGGGACTCCAGTGTTGCTGACTACTCTTTCCGACACACAGTGCTGCAGGCGTACATACTGTGGTCTGCCGGTCAGATAGTCAACAATCCAGGACACAAGGGGGGCATCTACCTGCATCACTGTGAGCTTATCGCCCAGAAGAGCGGGCCAGCCGGTGTTAAATGCGCTGGAGAAGTCAAAAAACATGACCCTCACAGAGCTGGCTGGCTTATCCAGGTGAGCATAAACTCTGTTGAGCAGGTAGATGATGGTGTCTTCAACTCCCAAGCGGGGCTGATAGGCAAACTGGAGGGGATCTAGAAAAGGCTGGACTATGGGTTGGAGCTGATCCAAGACGAGCCTCTCCATGGTCTTCATGACATGAGACGTCAGTGCCACTGGCCTGTAGTCCTTGGCGTCACTGGGTCGTGGCGTCTTTGGGACAGGAACAATGCAAGATGTCTTCCACATCATGGGGACCCTCTGGAGACTCAGGCTCAAGTTGAAGACACGTCGAAGTACTCCACAAAGTTGGGTAGCACAGGCTTTAAGCACCCTGGGTGGAACCCCATCAGGGCCTGCAGCCTTGTTTGTGTGGAGTCTCTTCAGTTGTCTTCTCACCTGGTCAGCAGTGAGACACACTGTAGAGGAGGTGGGTGGGGGAGGGATGGAGGTGTGAGATGGGCTATCACACGAGGGGGGCAGGCTATCAGGAGGGGGAGGGGGGATGAGTGGTATGGTCTGCTGAGGACTGGCAGCAGAGGAGTCAGGCTGGGGGGGGACAGAGCCTGCCGTGTCAAATCTGTTAA
Source organism: Pygocentrus nattereri (assembly GCF_015220715.1). Classification (NCBI taxonomy): domain Eukaryota; kingdom Metazoa; phylum Chordata; class Actinopteri; order Characiformes; family Serrasalmidae; genus Pygocentrus; species Pygocentrus nattereri. The sequence continues at coordinate 6,011,526 of NC_051226.1, forward strand.
AGAACAGATTTAGCATGTTGGCCCTGTCCACACTGACCTCTACTCCTCTGTTGTTGTTGGACCTGAAGCTGGTGATGGTCCTCATCCCATTCCAGACCTCCCTCATGTTGTTCTGCTGGAGTTTCCACTCCAGCTTCCTCCTGTACTTGTTCTTCGCCTTCTTGATAGCTGTCCTCAGTTCCCTCTGGATCGTTCTCACCTCCTCCCTATCTCCAGCTCTGAAGGCCCTCTTCTTCCTGTTGAGGAGAGCCTTAATGTCCTTCGTTACCCACGGCTTGTTGTTTGGGTAACATTTAACAGTCCTGGTTGGGACAGTGGAGTCCACACAGAAGTTAATGTAGTCCGTGATGCACTCTGTGAGCCCGTCGACGTCCTCTCCGTGCGGCTCACAGAGTGCAGACCAATCAGTAGCCTCGAAGCAATCCTGCAGTGCCTCGTAAGTCTCCACAGACCATCTACTCACTATCCGCTTGGTCACAGGCTGACTCTTCACCAGCGGCACATAACAGGAGCTGAGGTGAACCAAGTTGTGGTCTGACCTACCCAGCGGGGGAAGGGGGGAGCAGCTGTATGCGTCCTTAACATTAGCATACAGCAGGTCCAGTGTTCTTTCCTCTCTGGTGGGACAGTCCACATACTGCGTGAAGTGTGGTAGTGCCTTGGCCATAGCGACATGGTTAAAGTCACCTGATATGGCGATGAAGGCACTCGGGTGTTGCGTCTGGAGACGTGCTGTTGTTGAATAAATGACGTCACTTGCCGACGTCGGGTTGGCAGAGGGGGGAATGTAGACAGTCACGATGATGGCATGCGAATACTCGCGTGGTAAATAATATGGCCTGAGTCCGACAGCCAACAGCTCAATATCCGGGCAACAGGTAAGTTCCTTGATGGTAATGTGACCAGGGTTACACCAGCGGTTATTAACTAGCACAGCGACACCACCTCCTTTGCGCTTACCACTCTCGGTGCAGCCCCGGTCGGCCCGAACAGTCTGGAAGCCATCGATGGAAACATGGTCATCTGGGATGTCCTGGTGTAGCCATGTCTCCGAAAAGCACATGAGACTACACTCCCGGTACTCCTTCTGACTCCTGGCTAGTGCTGTCAGCTCGTCCATCTTATTCGCCAGCGATCTCACGTTGCCCATGATGACGGAGGGGAGACGCGGCTTATATCCCTTCTTCTCCATAAGCCTCCGCAGTCTCTCCCTCGCTTTCCCCGTGCGCTAGTTAATTCCCCCTCTGCAACCCCTGTGCGTCCGTCTCCAAAGCTCTTCGGGGATGTTCTTTGTCCTGGTCGCCATGCCGACCGGCTGCAGCGCGATCAGCTGATCTCGGGTGTAAACAAAGCGGCCATGCTGCATCGCCACGGCGTACACAGGGAGTGAGTGAAAGTAGCGCTTTCACGGTGAAAGAACAGACCAAAACACTCTCAACTCGCATGTTTCGAGAGGGCACAGCTTCCCTAAATTGCCTCGTCAAATAAATAAACTATTACTAAGGTAAAGAAAAGTTACGATCAAAAACGAGAGAACATGAACGGGAGCTACTGTAACAGGCAGCATGCACGTTCGCGCATGCGCACTGTGAAACTTTTGAACTTTGTACTGATAACAATCTGGACAGTCCTTTTCCTCTTTGGCCTGGAGGACACAATGTCCATGATTTCCAAAAACAGTTTGAAATTTGGACTCGTCAGACCACAGGACACTTTTCTGGATGGACTGATGCAAAGTGGAAAAGTGTCCTGTGGTCTGACGCGTCCAAATTTCAAACTGTTTTTGGAAGTCATGGACATTGTGTCCTCCAGGCCAAAGAGGAAAAGGACTGCCCAGATTGTTATCAGTACAAAGTTCAAAAGCCAGCATCTCTGATGGTGTGGGGGTGTGTTAGTGCCCATGGCAGGGGGAACTGGCACATCTGTGAAGGCCCCATTAATGCTGAAAGGTACATACAGGTTTTGGAGCAACATCTGCTGCCATCCAAGCAGCGTCTTTTTCAGGAACGTCCTGCTTATTTCAGCAAGACGATGCCAAGCCCCATTCTGCACGTGTTACAACAGCGTGGCTTCGTAGTAAAAGAGTGCGGGTACTAGACTGGCCTGCCTGCAGTCCAGACCGTCTCCCATTGAAAATGTGTGGCGCATTATGAAGCGCAAAATACGACACCAGAGACCCCGGACTGTTGATCAGCTGAAGTTGTACATGAAGCAAGAATGGGAAAGAATTCCACCTACAAAGC